>NC_092872.1:466500775-466695775 GCF_028372415.1 Notamacropus eugenii | reverse complement strand
AGTCACTGAGTTAAGTTTTGCAGCTATCATGATAAATTCAAATCAGCTTGCCGCAAATGCATTTTTCAATACAGCAAGCATTTATTAGGCTCCCACCATGTGTAAGCATTTGGAATGTGCTTAGGAGATGATGCTAAAAAAATTATAAAGTCTTTGCCCTCAAGAAGCTTATAATCTATATCAATGTTAATTTTGTTTTTTTTCATTTTTATTTTTTTATTAATTTTTAACATTTATTTTCACACAATTTTGGGTTACAAATTTTCTCCCCTTTTATCCCCTCCCCCCCCCAAACCTGAGCTTTCTAATTGCCCCTGTGACCTATCTGCTCTCTCCTCTATCCTCCCTCCCTGCCCTTGTCTCCATCTTCTCTTTTGTCCTGTAGGACCAGATAGCTTTCTTGACCCCTTAACCTGTATTTCTTGTTACCCCGTGGTAAGAACATTACATTTGGTCCTAACACTTTGAGTTCCAACCTCCTTAGCTCCCTCCCTCTCCACCCCTTCCCCTTGAAAGACAGGCAATTCAATATAGGCCATATCTGTTTAGTTTTGCAAATGATTTCCATACTAGTTGTGTTGTATAGGACTAACTATATTTCCCTCCATCCTATCCTGTCCCCCTTTACTTCTATTTTCTTATGGTCCTTTCCCTCCCCATGAGTGTCGACCTCGTATTGCATTCTCCTCCCCATGCCCTCCCCTCCATCCTCCCCCCCCACCCTGCTTGTGCCCCTGTCCCCCACTCTCCTGTATTATGAGACAGGTTTTCCTATCAAAATGAGTGTGCATTATATTCTTTCCTTTAGTGGAATGTGATGAGAGTAGACCTCATGTTTTTCTCTTGCCTCCCCTCTTTATCCCATCACTAATAAGTCTTTTGCTTGCCTCTTTTATGAGAGGTAATTTGCCCCATATAACTTCTCCCTTTCTCCTCCCAATATTTCTCTCTCACTGCTTGATTTCATTTTTTTTTTAATATATGATCCCATCCTCTTCAATTCACTCTGTGCACTCTGTCTCTATGTATGTGTGCGTGTGTGCATGTGTGTGTGTGTGTACTCCCACCCAGTGCCCAGATACTGAAATGTTTCAAGAGTTATAAATATTGTCTTTCCATGTAGGAATGTAAACACTTCAACTTTAGTAAGTCCCTTATGATTTCTCTTTGCTGTTCGCCTTTTCATGGTTCTCTTCATTCTTGTGTTAGAAAGTCAAATTTTCCTTCCAGCTCTGGTCTTTTCATCAAGAAAATTTGAAAGTCTTCTATTTCATTGAAAGACCATTTTTTCTCCTGAAGTATTATACTCAGTTTTGCTGGGTAGGTGATTCTTGGCTTCAGTCCTAGTTCCTTTGACTTCTGGAATATCCTATTCCATTCCCTTCTATCCCTCAATGTAGAGGGTGCCAGATCTTGTACTATCCTGATTGTATTTCCACAATACTTGAATTGTTTCTTTCTAGCTGCTTGCAATATTTTCTCTTTCACCTGAGAATTCTGGAATTTGGCCACAATGCTCCTAGGAGTTTCTCTTTTTGGATCTCTTTCATGTGGTGTTCTGCAGATTCCTTGAATATTTATTTTGCCTTCTGGTTCTAGAATCTCAGGGCAGTTTTCCTTGATAATTTCGTGGAAGATGATGTCTAGGCTCTTCTTTTGATCATGGTTTTCAGGTAGTCCCAGAATTTTTACATTGTCTCTCCTGATTCTATTTTCCAGGTCAGTTGTTTTTCCAATAAGATATTTCACATTATCTTCCATTTTTCGAATCTGCGTGGTATGTTCTGAGATATCTGTCTTTCTCGAAAAGTCATTAGCGTCCATCCGTACCATTCCAGTTTTGAAAGATCTATTTTCTTCAGTGAGCTTTTGAATCTCCTTTTCCATTTGGTTAATTCTGCTTTTGAAAGCATTCTTCTCCTCATTGGCCCCTTGCACCTCCTTTGCCAGCTGAGTTAGGCTAGTTCTCAAGGTGCCAATTTCTTCAAGATTTTTTTGGTTCTCCTTTAGCAGGGAGCTGATCTGCTTTTCATGCTTCTCCCTCATCCCTCTCATTTCCCTTCCCAGTCTTTCCTCCACCTCTCTAACTTGATTTTCAAAATTCCTCTTGAGCTCTTCTATGGCCCGAGCCCATTGGGTGGGCTGGGACACAGAATCCTCGATTTCTGTGTCTTTGCCTGATGGCAAGCATTGTTCCTCCCCATCAGAAAGGAAGGGAGGAAGTGTCTTTTCTCCGATAAAGTACCCTTCAATAGTTTTATTTCTTTTCCCTTTTCTTGGCATTTTCTCCAACCAGTGGCCTGACCTCTGAATGTTCTCCTCACACCCACCTCGCCTCCTGGTCCTCCCAGCCAGTGTTTGGGGACTGAGATTCAAATGCTGCTTCCCGCCTTAGGATTTTTGGCGGGGGCAGGGCTGCTATTCAGTGTTAAATTAAGTTCAGGTGGTCAGGGGCAGGGCCGCCTCTCAGGCACAGTTCCCTCTGGGGGTTTATGCACAGACCTTCCACAATGGATCCAGGCTCCTGCCCATTTGGGGAGCCCCCATCCGCAGCCGCCTCTCAGCCCCCACCTCCCGGAGGGGCTCGAGCCATGGGGGCACCCCACTCCCCTCTCAACCCGCCAAAGAGACTCTCTCACCCACCCCTGTCAGTCACCTGTTGGTGGGGGGGCCCGTGCTGCCGCTGAAGATCCCGCCTCCGGAGCCCTCTCAGATCTGTGCCTCTTGGAGCCGCGGCCGCTGCCGCAGGTCCGGGCTGGGCTCCGCGTCTGCAGCGCGACGGACCTTTTGCGAGAGGTTTGCAGGTCCCTCTGTGGGTGGGGGGACCCGCGTGGCCGCTGGAGATCCCGTCCCCGTAGCCCTCTCGGATGTTCTCCCCTCAGAGTCGCGGCCGCAGCTCCGCTCCCCATCCCGGCGCCCAGTCCGTGGCACAAAGGACCCCCCGCGAGAGGTCCGCAGGTCTCTCCGGAGCAGAAATCTCCCTCGCTCCAATACTCCGTGGTCTCTGGGTGCAGAATTCGCCCTGGCTTAGTCCCCTCTAGCCGTTCTGTGGTTTGTGGGTTCGGAGCTATGTGTATGTGCCTCAATGTTAATTTTGAAAAAAATTAATGGATTTTAATGCAAGGAACCATTTGCCAAAATATGAACAGATAGGATCACAGGATCCTAGACTTGGAACTACAAAGGACCTCAGAAATCACCTAGTCGAGTCCCCTTGTTTTGTGGAGGAGGAAACTGAAACCCAAAGAGATTAGGTGAGTTGTAAAAAATTAATATAGGAAATAAATTTCAGAGGCAGGATTTGAACCTGGGCTTCTTGTGCCAAACCCAGTGTTCCATTGTCATTAGAATTAAGCTCAGTGCCAGATACCATTTCTTTAAAAAAAAAAAAAAAAAGGTTTATTGGTGCTTATTGTTTAAACCACAGTCCTTTCTTAATTTTCCTCCTTAAGTAAAAGCAGTCAACACAACAACCACACCTCACAACATATGGGACACCCTACATCCACAGTCCCCCTCAACTGTCCACCAGGAAGAAAGAATGCTTTTTCATCATCTGTTTTCTGGAACTAGCACTAATCATTACAGTTCATGAGTACTCAACAGGAATTGGTTATACCTTTCATAATTACAGCACAATTGTTTTAGCATTCCAAAGATTTTTAAAAATTAATTTTTAAATCTTTATAGCTATCTTTTCCTACCTAAAGATATGGCACTTGTAACAATGAGGGGGGAGAGTGGGGCAGGGGGCGAGGAGAAGGAAGGAAAGAAGGAAGGAAGATTGATTTAGGAAAACCAACCAAGTCATCAAATGAGGCTGATAATATATTTGATGTTGTATACCCATAGCCTCTACCTGTGCAAAAACAGGAAAGTAGGTGTATTTCTTTACCTCTTCTTCAGGGCCAACAACCAATAAGTATTTAAGCATCTACTACATATCAGGCACTGGGAATATACGTCTAAAAAAAAAAAAAAAACAATTCCTTCTGTCAAGGATCTTGCATTCTCATGTATGGGGAGGACATATCAAGTACATATAAGAATATATATATATAGCATAAATATAAAGTTAATAAATATAAATACATGAAAAACAGTAATTTGGGAGAGAGCACTAGTAGTTGAGGGAATAGGAAAGGTTCCAGGCACAGGATGGTGCTTTAGCTGCATTTTCAAAAGAAAAATAGGGGGTCTATGAGGCAAAGATAAGGAGGAAGTACCTTCCAGGTACAGGGGACAGGAAGTGCAAAGCCATGGAGATAGGGAAGCTATTCCTGCATAGGAAATAGATTAGACCAGTTTGTACAGATAGAAGAGCACATGCAGGAAGGTTAATAATGGCTAACAAACTGGAAAGACAGGGTAGGTCAAGTTGTGGCAGCTCTAGAAGACAGAGAGGAGCCTTCCATTTTATCCAAGAGGCAATAAGAAGCTACTAGAGTTGACTGAGTAGGGGAATCGCATGGTCAGCTTAGGGAAAATGACTTGAGCAACAGTACGCAGGATGGATTGGAGGCAGAAAGACTAGTTAGGAGGCTATTGCAATAATCCAAGCTAGAAGTAATGATAGATTTAGCAAGGTGCTAACTATGTGATTGGTCAGACAGGATTGGATGTGAGAGATGTTATGATGATAGAAACGGCAAGAGTGGCAACTGATCAAACATGTAGGGTGAGGACCAGTGAGCCATTCAGGATGATGCTGTGGTTGTAGACTTGAAAGACTAGAAGGATGGTGGACCCTTAAATAGAAACAGGGAAGTATAGAAAAGGATAGGGTTTAATGAGCTCAGCTTTAGTCATGTTAACTTTAAGATGTCTCTAGGACATCTAGTTTGATGTGGCCTAATACAATTGGTGCTTTAACATTAAAGCTCATGAAAGAGAGTGAATAGATGGATAGACAGATAGATAAGATAAATAGACAGACAGATACATTAGATAGATAGACAAACAGATTAGATAGATAGGTAGACAGACTAGAGGGATAGATAGATAGATAGATAGAGATGTGGGTATACACACACACACACACACACACACACACATATGTATATCATCTGCATACAGATGATAGTTAAGCCCATGGGGGCTAATGAAAGACAGAGAAATTAGTGGGAGAAGTTGAATAATTATAATAATACAATATTCAGATTTTATTTTTGGTTGTTCTTCAAACACACGTATTGTATCATTGTGTCTGTTTTCTTGATTCTGTCATTATATCAGTTTATCTAAGTCTTCCCATGCATCTCTGAATTCATCATATTATTCTTTTTTAATTCAATAGTATTACATTATATGAATGTATCACAATTTGCTTAGTGAGTCTCCACACAACAAGCACTTGCTTTCTTTTCAGACCTTCAGCACCCAAAAAAGTGCTATGGATATTTTACTGCTTATAGGGCTTTCTTTAACTTCCTTGATGTATGTGCCTAGCAATGGTATTACTATTCAAAAGGTCTGCACATTTAAGTTACTTATTTTAGCATAATTATAATTTTAGCATAATTCTGCAATAATTACAATAATTATTTTCTGAATAGTTGGATTAATTTACAGCTCCAGAAACAGTGTATTAATATGGTTATCTTTTTACAGTCCCTCCAATATTACTTATCTCAGTCTTTTGCCATATTTGCCAGTTTGCTGGGTAGAAAGTAAAACCTCAGAGTGAGTTTGTTTATTTTCTTTTTTTCTTTACATTATTTTACATTTATTTTAAATTTGTTTATTTTCATTAATTTATTGTTGGGGATGTGGAACAATTTTTCATATAGTTGCTGATAGCTTTCAGTTTTTCTTTGGGAACTGTTTATTCATATCCATTGGCCACTTATTTATTGTAGAATAGCTCTTGGTGATATATTTGTATTAGATTCCTACATGTCTTGAATATCAAATCCTTATCACCAATATTTGATGGAAATATTTATCCAATATACAGCTTCCTTTCAGATCCTAATTGCATTGATTTGGTATATTCAAAACTTTTCTTTTAGATCATGTAATGAAAATTATTTTATTTTCTTGTCATTTCTATCCCTTGTTTGGCCTTGTTGTGACTCTTTGAGGATTCAAAGGGCCACACTTGAGGTCTTAGAGGGCCACATGTGACCTTGAGGTAACAGATTCCCCACCCCTGGTATAGAAGAAAAAATGCTGAATTTGGATTATGGGTTCAAATTCTGATTCTTCTGCTCATTCCTTTTACAATCCTAAACAAATGTCTTTCAGCCTCCTTTTGCTTCTGTATAAAGTGAAGTTCTCAAGTTGCATGTCACTCAGATCTTTTCTGACTCTAAATCGATAATATTATGATTCTATGAACCCTAGGGAGACATGCTCATGATTTTCAAATATCTCATAGGCAAATAGAATGCTAAGGTTGGAGGCTGCAAACAGTTATGTGGAAGAAGGATTTGACAAGTTTTTTGTGGCTGCCCAAGACACTCCTAGGACCAGTAAGTGGAAGGATTAAGGGGAAGGAAACATACGCCCTTCCAATGTAGGAAGAACTTTATAACAACTAGAACTTCCCAAAAATTGAATTGGGAAAGTGAGTTCCTCATGACTGATACTACTCAAGTAGAGGGGGGTGAGTCCCTGTCACAGATGTTGGGAGAATGCTGAAGTAGGAGGTAGAGGAATGATGTTTGACATTTTTTTAACTGAACAAATTTA
This sequence comes from Notamacropus eugenii, assembly GCF_028372415.1. Taxonomy (NCBI): domain Eukaryota; kingdom Metazoa; phylum Chordata; class Mammalia; order Diprotodontia; family Macropodidae; genus Notamacropus; species Notamacropus eugenii. The sequence goes on along the minus strand of NC_092872.1, from coordinate 466,689,082 downwards.
TTATGGAAATTTGCAAACAAGGGTAATTATAAGAATGAACATTGATGGGAATGAGGTAAAAATGTGGTCATCCAAATTAAAGATCACCTAACCCCCTCACATCTTCTTCCTTTGGAACCTCACCCTCCTCCACAAAGGGCTCCAGAGTTGTTTTGGCACCTGAATCCTTCGGTTCCATGATGCTTGTCTTCTAGTGCTCGGAAAGCTTCTGGCAGATGCTGGAGTACTAGCTTCCAAAGGCATGAAGTCAGAGTTCCCATCCTCTGTCTTCCCTTTCTGGTGTGTTACCAGTGCCAACCAATCACTTATCTAATGTAGGCCACATGAGGACAGGAAATTCCTTAAACCTCAAACAGAGTGGGGTAAGAATCATTCTGCTCTGCAGCAAGTCTCTCATTCTGAGTAAACTTTCCTCCAGGGCACTTGGGTGGGTCACTCTAGAGGGAAACAAAAGTTGGAAGGGTAGCCAAGCCTCATGGCTAGACTCTTAAAACTATGAGAAACTTGTGCATGGATTCTCCAACTTGGGCATCTACACTTTTCCAAGACAGGATAAACAGTTCTGCTGATTGCTACTACTACTACTTTCTCATCTTCCTTGGTGTTGACTATGCCCTTCAGGTGGACAGTGTATCTTTTCAAGAAAATGAAAGCCAGACTCTTCTAGAAAGGCTTTTTCAACTAGCCTTGGATCAACAACTTAAAGTCATCTTTGATTCTTCCCTTTTCCCTGTCACCAAGTTCCAGTCAGATGCCACTCCTTTCAAGTTACACAGCCCCTAGTACAGAGCCCTTATCGCTTCACACCCGCACTAATGTGAAAGCTTCCTAAATGGCCTTCCAGTCTTCATTCTCTGCCCTCTCCAATCCATCTTTCCCTTGACTGCCAAAATATTCTGCCTAATGCAGAGGTGTGAGTATGTCCCATACGTGGCTACTCACAATTTAAACCTTTAGTAGCTTCCTATTACCTTTTGGATAAAATGCAGGCTCCATAGTTTGACCCTTACTAATCTACTTTTCTAGACTCACTGAAGATTACTCCCTTTTTCACAGTCTATGCTGTGGTCGAATAGGCTATGAGGTATATCTCAACTTTAACATGCTTTATTGTACCTCCGCAGGTTGACACAAACCTGCCACTCCCCTCTGTCTGGAATATACTACCTCCTGATCTCAGTTTTTCAAAACCATTCTCCTCCTTCAAGGCTCAACTCAGGCAACACCTCCATAAAAAAGCCTTCCCAGATTACTCCAGCAGAATGAATTCTCTCCCTCCTCAAATGACCTTTGAGCCCTTTATTTCTCTATTTGGCCTTTATTGCACTCTGCCTTGTAGTTTATTTGTACGTGCGTGGCCTAACCACCAAATGGAAATTCCTTGAGTTCAAGGAATCACAACAATGCTTTCTATCTTTATTTCCCAGGTGCCTAGTGTGCTGTCTTGTATATAGGAGATGCATAGCAAATCTTTGCCAATGTTTAGAGAAAGTTTTTCCATATTTCCCATCCATTTTCCTTAGACCTGTGTCTATTTTGTCTTATTCATTTTTAGCAATTCGACTTATTGATTGTTCGTAGATTCAGAGATTTAGAGCTAGAAGAGACCTTAGAGGCATCAAGACCACCTTCCTCATTAGACTGTAGGGCTTGTCCAAGGTCATATGGCTAGTAGTAGTCCAAGACAGGATTTGAACACAGCTCTTCCTGACCTCAAATCTAATGCTCTATCTCCTGCATCATGCTAGCTCCCCATGTGTCTATCTCACAGTTGTCACTTGTAAGGGAAAACACGTCCAGTTTTCCTTGCCTAGCTGTTGTTATGGCCTCTACAGCCACACAATTGCCTCTTAATTAACTTAAGCATGATTAAAGAATGCCTGTTGCAAAGTAAAGCTCTTTACTTGATCTATCTACTCATGTATCTGTTTTTCTATTATTTTTTAAAAATGTTTTATAAATTGGAAAAGTAAATAGAAGGATAAATGTGAATAAGTGAAGAAAAAAACTACATCTGATAAAGACTGGAAATGTTCCATCCCACCCATTCCTTTCTTGTGAAAGTTTTATTGATGCATTTTGTTTTTCATACCATTACTTCTTCCCCCACCACCAAAAGCCCTCCTTAACATCTAGACACTTACCCTCCCCCACAAAAAACACAGTTAAAAAAAGCTCATGTTTACAGTACTTCAGGGTTTTATGAGTGTTTTGAAAATATTGTCCCATTTGATCTTCACAACTCCACAAGGTAGGTGCTTTTATTATGCCTATTTCATAGATGTGGAAACTGAGGCTTATAGAAGTGAAACTCCTTGCCCAGGGCCACTCAGCTAGTTAATTCCAGAGGCTGGATGTGAACTCAGCTCTTCCAGATTTAGCACATTATCCAATGGAAGACTGTGAGCTTCTTGGGGAGCAGGGATCATTTCTTGCTTTTCTTTTCATCTGCAGCATTTAGCACAATGCCTGGCACACAGGACGCACTTGTTATATGCTTGTTGACTTAACTCTCCACTATGTCTCTCACAAAATAAAGATTAGACTTCAAAGACAGCCTGAATTCTGTATCTTTTAGGGTTTTCATTTCCATTACGGTTATTGCTGTCTATGTTGTTCTACTGGTTTAAGAAAAGTTTTAGAGCAAAGTCCTTGGAACAACCATAAATGCCGCCTACGAGACAGCATCACAAACAGCAGCCAGTTCTGTGAGAATCTATTCCAAGTACAAGTCAAAATACAATCTTCCAGTGTGTGTAATGTAGATAAGAGTGCTCATCTCTGATCTCCTAAAACACCCATAAATGTACACAAACAGCTGTTACTGTCAGTGGCACCTCATAAAGGAAGCAATATTATACACAAATAAGATCTCCTTAATTCTGAATAATTAGGAGAAAAGTCATACTAAATTAGTGAAAATCTAAATCATTGACCATTTTCTACAGGAATTTAAAGGAAGAACTTTGGCTGCATACTATTTGTGTGACCTTGGACAAGTCACTTGACCTCAACGAACCTCAATTTCCTTATCTGCATAATTAAGGGGTTGTTAAGGACCTATCAGGCTCTAAATTTACCATCTGATGACTTGCCTACGTTCACAAAGCTTTTACAAGATTAAGGCAGAATTTGAACTCAATTCTTCCCTGATTCCAAGTCCAGGGTTTTTGACACTATACTAACTTATCTCTCAAAAATTTAAAGGTTTGAAAAATAATGTATTCCCTTAAGTAGATTAAACATTGCCCTGTGTTTATTTCTATTATTAATCTCCTTAGGTCACATATTCTTATATAGTATTCAAAAGTAAATCTCGATCAAATCCACATCTGAATTATCCAAATTCATACTATAAATTCATGTACAAATTACTCAAGTTTTGTTAAATATAGTAATATTCCTTCGCTTAATATATTGTCCCATCTAGATACCTTCTATGTGGAGGAGAAATCATTTAAAAAGTTGTAGGCTGGTAAATCATTGGTACCTATTTGTGAGGCTTCAGTAGATTCCTACCTGAAAAGGGCAGGGCAGCTAGGTGGTGCAGTAGATAGAGCACCAGTGCAGGAATCAGGAGGACTTGAGTTCAAATCTCACCTCAGACACTTGACACTCACTAGCTGTGTGACCTTGGGCAAGTCACTTAACCCCAATTGCCTCATCCTGAGTCATCTCCAGTCATCCTGATGAATACCTGGTCACAGGATTCAGATGGCTCTGGAGGAGAGGTGAGACTGGTGACCTGCATAGCCCTCTCTCACTCAAAACAAAGTCAAGTGCAAGTCATGTCATTATATATCTGATGGCGTGGTGTTCTTTGGCAATGAAGGACGAACACACACACCTGAAAAGGGCACTCGACCTTGATTTTTTTTGTCTTAAAATTTTGTCATTATATCACCTTCATTTCCAAAAATGTCCCAGTGTCATAGGTATAAAACTGGATCTTTCCTCCCACTCCCTATCCTCATCCAACAAGCCAACTTTATAATAAAGAACTTTTTAAAAGAAGAAAAAGCAATACAGCAAATTTTGCCATCACATCAACCTAGTCTGAAAGCATATTTCCACACTCATAGCCCCCCATCTCTGCAAAGAAATTAGAGAGGGAGGTTCTCTATTGTCCTCTTCAGGACTAAATTTTGTTGTTAAATTATAGTATTCCTACAGTGTTTTTTTGTTCATTTAATTTGTATTATTGTAGTCATCATGGATATTTTTTCTTGCCTCTGCTTGCTTCACGTTGCATAGGTTCACGCGTCTTCCTAGACTTCTGTGAATTCTTCATGGTCATCATTTTTAGGACATAGTAATGGTCCATGACATTCAAATGTCATGATTTCTTCAGTTATCTCCTTCCCCTACCAAAAGAAAGTGGGGAGGGGGCATCCACATTGTTTCCAGTTCTTTACTACTACAAATGAATGAAAGAATCAATTTTTTAAAAGCATTCTTATGTGAAAAGTACCATGCTATACACTAGGTATACAAATAGAAAAGCAAGGCATTGCTTGCCCTCAAGGGGCTTACATTCCAAAAGGGGAAGAAAACACATGCAGGAGGCTCAGCTGAAGGGCAGAAAGAAATGTCTCAGCAAGGCTGACGGTAATGCACTGCTTTACTAGCATTTCCATTGATAAAAAACTGAATCCATTTTAGATGTTGAACTATTCATAATGCCAAGGACTTTAATGGAAAAAATACATATTTTTTGAGGGAGAGGTCTTTAGCAGCTGTGGCTTACAAAAAGTACTACTAAAAATATTTTGGTATAATATGGGACCTTTCTATCCTTGACCACCTTAGAATATATGTATATTGCATATACACATATATATGTGTGTAATATATATGTGTATATAGTTATGTATGCATGTGTGTGTAGGTATATACATATACCCATATATACATGTATATGTACACACACATATGCATTCCCACATGTGTATGTATGCCTAGCAGTAGGATTTCAGAATGAAAAAGTATGTATATTTCAGCAATTCTTTTACTAGCACAATTACAAATTTCTTCCCTAAGAGGATAGGGAAAGTAACAAATCCAGCAACAGTGCATCAGTGTGCCTACCTTCCCACACTCTCATTAAGCATTAACTATTTTTATCTTTTGATATCTTCTCCAATTTGCTGAGTGTAAGAATAAAATCTCAGAGTCGTTTTTATGTACATTTCTCTTATTATAGGTGATGTGGGGCAATCTTTCATACAGTTGGTAATAGTTTTTCATTCTTTTGAGGACTTTTCATTCATATCCCTTGATAGTTCAAGGTCTTACATATTTGTGTTAGATACCTACATAGCCTGAATATCAAACTCTTAGTAGAATTTGATGCAAATCTCCCCAAGGAACAGTTCCCTTTCTTATCCCAGTTGCATCAATTTGGCACAAAAGTTTTTCAAATTCATATAATTAGACTTAGCTATGTTATCTTTTCTGATTACCTCTCTGGTTTGGTTAATAACTCTTCCCATAAGAATAGCTGTGAAAGCTACCTGATACTATTCTCTTTTATTTTATTTTTTTATGGTATGACCCTTTTACATACAGGTAGAGTAAACATTTTGAACATTTTGAACTTTAATGGGGGGGAGAAGAGTGGGAATATGATATAAGGTATAAAGTATTGGTCTAATCCTAATTTTTCCCACATTGCTTTCCATTTCTCCCAAGGGATCTTCTTAGAGTAGAAGAAGCAAGTAGTTTATGTTCTTGAATTTATATACACTGTTATTGAGTTCAATTATTTCTTATTCTTCCTTATCTTTTCTGTTCCACTCATCAACTTTTCTATTTTTAACTATTACTAAATAATTTTGATTACTGCTTTATACTATAAGTTAAAGTCTTTAAAATGCTATTATACTTCCATTCCTTTTTTTTCAAATTTTCCTTGATATTGAGAATCTTTCCTCCCTCCGATGAATTTATTTATCATTTATATCATAGCAATGAGTGTGATTCAACCATGAATAATTGTTTACATTGTTCACGATGATAATTGTTTACATCATCTTTATGCCTTGAAAGAGTGTTTTGTAATTGTATTAATATAATTCTTTAATGTGCATTAGTAAAGTGGCTCTCAGGAATTTTATACATTTTGTAGTTATTTTTAATATTCCTGTTATTTGCTCCTGGATTTTGTTTTTGCTATATAGGAAAGCTGCTGTCTTTTGAGTGTTTATTTTATATCCTTTTACTTTAGTGAAACTAGTAATTGTCATTGTCAATTCAACTTGACAAATTGAATTCAATTCAACAAATATTTATGAAACCTTTACAATATGCAAGGCACAATGCTAGGCTGTCTAGGGAGTCAGTGACACATAGTACAAAGAGTCTTCTATCAAGGAATCTAATGGTAGAGTGGACAGAAAAAAAATGACTAAGAGACAAGTGAGAGTGAGATTCCTGTAAAGACAATATCCAAATAAGCTGTTGTGACAATTTTAAGAAACAAAAGATCACGCTTAACTAGAAGGTCACTGAATGCTTCATGGAGCTGGTGGCTTCTAAGTTAGACCTTAAGAGAGGGATTTTAAAAGACATAACTGTTGGGGAATCCAATCTGGGCATGGACAAAGAAAGAGAAACCGTAGAGGAAAGGATGAGTGGAGGATAAATGATGCAGTTTCACTAGAACCTATGCCACAGTATTGTGAAATCCTTCCTCAGACTTCTCAAGGTGCATGTGTAGTTATGATTCCTGGATAGGGCTTGCCATCCTCTTTGGTAAAGTCAGGCACGATTTCAGGCATTTTAAGTTTTGGTCAATGTGACTCCCTTTGAAAACTAAGGCTCTTTAGAGAAAATTCATAAACCCATAATGAATATTCTGGAAATGATGGGAAGAAAAAGGGAAAGGAATAAAAGAAAAGTCCAGTTGTTCATTTTCAAAGAGGACCAATGAGGTCCTAGGGTGAAGTGAGGAAGAGTTGCACAGTCAAAATCCAGCAGCAGGATAAAGGTCAAGACAATTGGTAATGGTCCAGGATACCATGAAGGACCAGTAGTTCTGGTGGGAGGTCTTGCTGAGCCCTTTTCAGGGTTGCTCCTCCATCTTTGGTGTCTAATTGTCACCCAACTCTCTCCTGTGGCAGAATGGTACACAGGCAACAATAGTAGCCCTGGAGTAAAAGGACTCGGATTCAAATTCACCCTCTGCTGCATACTGTGTGACTCTAGCTGTCAGTTTCTCTCTCTGGGTCTCAGTTTCCTCATCCAAAAAATGAGGTACTTGAACTAGATGCTCATCTAGGCGCAGGAGGGTGAAAAGATGAGCCCTTCTGATCTCCCTTGTCCCACAGGAAGTCCCTGAGAAAGAAAGGTCCAGACCACATCTTCAGGAGAGACAGATAGGAGAATATCAGAGAGTGGAGTCACACCTTTCAAGGTCTATTGAATGGTCATTCTCTGGTGTGATTCCCTAATATTGTCCAACCTATTCCCGAATACCCCAAATGAGAGAAAATTCATGGAAATGTGAGCAATTCTATGGTTGGACCATTCTATTGTTGGACAGTTCTAACTGGAGAAAAAAGTTTTTTTCTTAAATTGAGCCTAAATTTTCCTCCCTGTAATGTCATCTCCTTGGTTCTAGTATTGCTCTTTGGAGCACAAGTCATACATCCTCCTCCTCATCATCATCAGACTACAACTGAGCACCAACTTTATCCATGGTCCTATACTAGGCATTTAGATAGAAACTAATCAAAGAGAAGCTCCATCTCTGGCCCTCATGGAGCTTATCCTCTTAGGGTTACAGCTTTTGTACACAAGGGTATCCAGCCATTCAGCCAATTCAGTTAAAGTATTTGGTGAGTACTGGACAAAGTAATCTTGCTGATTTGACTTTTTTCATCAGTCATTCCGTTCTCCTCACACAGAGTCTTCCTCAAAGGGGGACATGCAGCCACTGAGTGGGGTGGGAAGAAGAGACTGGAACGTGAAGCCGTCAAATGTACAGACACGTCCTCCTCATCAAACATAAAAGAAAGACGACACCCAGTGTTTAAAACAACAAATCACAGGGGATTCTTTTGACCGTTTTCCCTTCTTATTTCACTCTTCATTTCCCCTAGCACTCACATGGATTCCACTCTAGGGCAATCGTTATCTGTCACACTGGGAAAAGAGAAATCTTTGCTCCCCGGGACCAAATCCCTAAGTGAGGTTTCCAAAAGCTGTGACTTATGGAATTGACCAAAGAGAAAAGGGGTTTGACCTGGCTGAACATTAAATGTGGCCCCTCCCTTCCTCCTTCCCTTTCATCTCCCAAAGTGGTCCTGTCTCTGCTCCCCCCTCCCTGCCACAGGCCTCAGACTGAAGATGAACAGGCAGTGTGATGTTGGGGGTGCTGAGGTCACATCACCTTCCCCCCAAAACTTGGTCGCTCACCACTTTCCTCCTTCACTCCTCTCGCTCCTTCCCCTCCCCCCATGCCCATTATTCAGACACTTGCTTACGCAGCTGCTTGATATAAATTCCTTGCATACATCTCTGGCCGGACAGTTTATTTTTATAAACAATAAATAGACCAGCATTCCTATGGTGTCCCGATTAGCCCAGCCCCGTCCATGGAGCCAGGGAGCCAGTGGCAGGAGATTAAGTTGGGTTTGCACAGATGGCGGCCATCATGTTGTAAATCTTACAAACACAGAGAAAGCAACTTTTTTTTCCTCTAAAGAAAAAACAATTCCCCACTCTCACCCCACCCCCTCCTTTCTCTTTCCTCAGGATCACAATGTATTATCCGGGCCTACAAATCATGAGGAGATGATATTAAGTTGCTTTGATAACACCCCGGATCCCTTCCGGTGTGATATTTTTCTTCATTAGAAAGGATAACTGAAGCACACCAAATCCTCTTTCTCTCTTCTCAAAATTTATAGATCATGGTCTCTAAACTAATTGTTAGTTGCACAGCAGGCCTAAAGCTGTGCCTGGACTGAGCAATTACCTTGGCCAGCCTTGATTAAAGGAGGAGAGGAAACAAAAGTGCAAAGGACCCCTAAGCCCATGTGGGCAGGATGTCGTGCCTGTTGTTTGCTTCTGCAGACATTTGTTGATAAAAGTGAGAGGAGAAGTTAGTTATCCATCACTGACCCTCCTTCAAAGCCCACAATGTGACAGGCGGGTCTCAGGCTACTGACTCCATTTATAAAATTATAAGCCAAAAGGGTTTCTAGACCAACATGGTATCCTTCCCATAAGACCATGTGGATTTCCTCATATTTCTCCTCTAAATTGTGTTACTTTCCATTGCTCATAAATCTATTTATTTCTCTGAGAATAAATAAAAACATGGAATTGCTTTGCTCCTGAAGGGCTTGGACTCAGTGGCCCTACCAAATTCATGAATTTCTAGCACCTAGAGAACCTGCCATTGTTAAAAATTATAAAATGACCAGTACTCCCCTCCACTCCCATCATCAGCTGCAAATGATGCCTTTTGTAAGAAGCGTCTTCTCCCTTTTTCCAATAGAGTTCCAGAATCCCAAGCTGAATCATTCTAATCAATAACCATCACTTGATAGTAATCAGACAATTTTTTCGTAAGATCCTAGATTTGGAGATCAAAGGGACCTTAGAAACTATCACATTCAATCCTCTCATTTTGTAGATAAGAAAAATGAAGCACAGAGAGGTTGTATTACTTTCCCAGTCATACAGCGAAGAAGTGTCTAAAGGTGAGATTTGAACCCAGGTCTTCCTGGGTCCAAATCTAGTGCCCTTTCTATTATGGCACACTACCTCTCTTAGAATGTAAGAACTAAAAGAAGCCCAAAAGAGCATGGAATCCACCCTTTCCTCATAAGTTATAGAGGTGGAAACTGAGGCTTGGAGGACTAAAATAACTAGCTCAAGGTCACATGGGAACTCATAGGAAGCACCTCCAGGCTGATTCACCATTTAGGAATAAAATTCATCTTTAACACACATCAAGGTTGAAAAAAAATTGCATAGATACTGTCATTTGGGCTTCTGGATTTCCACCAATGCAGGTGGGAAAAATAGGGAAGACACATGACCCTTCTGAAACTTGATTTCAAAATCTTGTAGTTTGGAGTTTGAGGCATGGTTTAATAAGACCTCTATCCCAAGTGGTTCATTCCAGACCTCATTATTGCACCCAAAGTCCTTGGGGAATAAAAGATTGATGTGCAATCAAATAGTCACCAATGATAAAAATCCCCAGTGCTATGTCACCTTTTTTTTTCTTTTAATCTTTTGTCTACTGCTGGTTACTTTGTCCATCAGTCAAAGTCTTCATCCTTCAGCAGGCTTCTCATGTAGGGGTTTTGATTTTAATATTTACCTTTGGCTTCTTCTAATATTTCAGCTAACACAAGTGGACATTTCAAGTATCATCCCTGGACTAGAAACATGCAGGACCTTAAAGATCATCTAATCTTAAACCTTTCTTTTCATAGATGGAGAAATTTAAGCCCAGATGGGGAAAGTAGATTGCCTGAAGTCACACAGCAAGTTAAGTGACAAAACCAGGGTTGAGTTTGAGAGCTCTACCTTAGATTTAGTGAAAGGCACTCTACAAAAATGAGATGGGTGTCCCTGAATCTGGGAACATTTTTAAAATCTTTATTTCTTCCAATCACACATTGATCCTTTTTTATGTCCCTTGCATTTCATTCAGAAAAAAAAAACAGTGAAATGAAACCAGTGAGTTTCCCTTTGGAGTTTAGTCAAATTTAATTTCAGGTTCTCACATCTCCAGCATAACTAGGTTTGACTTTTCCCTTGAGGGGAATATCAACTTTCAAAAAAGAATTCCCTTCCACTCTCTTCTCCCTATGTCCTTCTTCACTAGTATTGTCATATGTAGCTATTTCTTCTTCTGTGAGGTCAAAACCCCATGAAATCCTGAATGTGAACTGTTTCCTTATTATTCTTTATGACTGCCCCCTAGAGTGGATAGTTGTTTTTTTAAAATTTCCCAGGATCTATCAGAGGTTATGATGTCACCCTTAGTTAGGTAGAATTAAAGATTCTTAGAGATGGAAAAGACCCTGGAGATTGTCTAAGTCTTACTCCTTGCTTGCAATGAGGAAACTGAAAAGAGCCTAGAAAGTAGAACTGACTTATTCAAGGTCACAAAGGAAGCAATGTGGTGCATAGCCAAGAAGAGTTACCTTCAGCACTTACTATGTGTGTAAAAACAGGTGGGTCACTAAATTTATCTGAGTTTCAGTTTCCTCATCATAGATTGCCCACTTTGTAATGTTCTTGTAAGGAAAATATTTTTAAACCTTAAAGAGATATAAAAATATGAATTGTTAATGGCCAACATGGAACTAAAGTCCATTTCTTTGACTCTCAAGCAAGTGGTTTTTGTTTGATTGGTTGGTTTTTTTTGTTTTGTAAGGTTTTTATTTTTTACTTTGGTTCAATGTATTGCTTCCCATATATTTCACAAGTCAAGAATGAAAATAAAACAAATTAAAACAAACCTAAAAATTCATTTTTGGCCTAGTGTGATAAACCAACATAGACTCTCTAAATTCCCACTTTAAGTTGCTCTCCAATTATCAACTGAGACATTTAGATTTGATGTCCCCCTTCTCAAGATTCTTTGTCTAATAACCCATATCACCTTTAATTTCAGTGGATTAAACCCAAGTTATTTCCTTTGGAGTTCGTCATTGTCATCACCATCATCCATCTGCAGCTAAATCTACATCTAAGAATTGCAGAGCATTTTATGTACATTTACATACATTATCTCATTTCATCCTCGTAACAAGCCAATAAGGTAAGTGTGGCAGAAAGTATTCCCTTTTCATAGATGAAGAAACTGAAGAGAAGAGATATCAAATGACTTGCCTAAGGTCATAGAGTTAGTAAGTATCCAGGGTGGGATTTAAACTCAGCTATTTCTGATGCCAAGTCTATAGAGTGTTCTCTCTATTATATTATACTGCTTCTGCATGACAGTCAGAATATCCAGAGTGTAAAAGGAAAAAATCCAGATATCATATCTAAATCCCTGAAATTCTGAGGTTGTGTGATTCTGCGTGACTTCTCCATGGTCATGAAGCTGAAGAGGAACAGTGGCTAGGATCTGAATCCAGAGGCTGATTCTAAAATGTGGGTGATCTTTTCACCTGCCCATGAGTCATGGGTTTTGCCTAATTCTGGAAAGTCTGCTGCTTTAGGATTGGAACTAGAAATAAAATAAGATACAGGTAAATTAACTAACACAAGTCCATGAAACAAAAGGAGACTTATTTAGCTGTAGCATAGAATGGATGCTGTACAAAGATTTAGCACTAGCTATGAATATGTACTTAACGAATGTTTGTACTTAACGAATGTTTGTACGTAACGAATGTCATAATTCCATGGCTTCTGTAGTTACCTACGTCTTCTATATTGCTCAACTACCAGTTTTTCTTTTAGGAAATATTTGGGATAAGTTTTAGTCATCCATACTATACATACATACATATATATATGTATATGTATACATATATATATATATATATATAGTCATACATGCTATCTCAAGTTGCCCATCAATCAACAAGCATTTATTATTGTTATGGTATTCAGTCATTTCCCAGTCATGGCCAAGTCTTCTGACCCCATTTGGGGTTTTCTTGGCAAAGATACAGGAATGGTTTATCATTTCTTTCTCCAGAGGAGAAATCTCCAGATTTGAACTCAGGAAGGTGAATGTTCCTGACTCCAGTCCCAGCCCTCTATTTACGTGCCACCTCTATTTATTGTGCCACTTTATTAACTGATTACTATTTGATAAACACTGTGCTCATTATATTCAGCTGCAGGGCTGTTAAATGATACAGTGGATAGCATACCAGGCCTGGAGTCAGGAAGACTTGAGTTCAAATCCAACTTATTAGCTGTGTGATCCTGGGCAAGTCACTTAACTCTGCCTCATTTTCCTCATCTATAAAATGAACTGGAGAAGGAAATGGCAAAACACTCCTATATCTTGGCCAAGAAAATCCCAAATGGGGTCACAAAAACTTGGATATAACTGAAAAACAGCTAAACAACAACAATGCTCAGTGCTAGGGATAGACTGACAACAAGGAAACAAGTCCTGCCATTAGGGAGCTTGTTCTTATTGAGTAAATGTACCAGGACTTTTTTATGACCTTATATGACTAGGGAGACAACACCTTGAGCCTTATTCCTCTGAGCCAATCAAGCCTCAAGGACAATTTCAATATTTTTCTAAGAAAAAGAACTAGCTTAGCCCAGATGTTGGGAGCTATTGGTCAACATTTCTCTTTCTCTGTTAAAGCCATCAGAAAACAAATTACAATTCTTTATTAAGCAGTGTCAGAGGAATGGAATGGCAAAATGAGAACCCATGAAAAATACGACTGGCACATGTCTGAAAGTACTGAAAATGGAATCAAAATTGATTTTAATTTGGAAATGAAAGTTAGATGATCAAAGCAGTACAATGCTATTGTAATGTTATCATTTTATATCTATAATTCAGATGAATTTGATGCAAATACATTATAGCAGAACAAGCCATATGGTCTGAACACATCACAATAATCTATTGTTGGGAGAGAAATCTGGCAGTTTTACAAGTGGTAGAAGCACTGTCTGTCACCAGTGGATGACAGGTCCCCCAGCTGGTTCGCTGTCCAACTGGTGTGCAGCAGGACCCTGTTCCACTCACCCAGATGACTTGCTCTCACTTTGATGCTCCTCAGTTTCCACATTTGTTTTTGCTCCTGGGCCAGCACCACATGCTTGTTTATTTTGTCTACAAGGGTTTTCAGATGTTTCAACTACGCAGGACAGCGACGTTAAGAAGGTCTGCTGTTGTGTTACTTTTATCAAACAGTAAAATATCAGGTCTGTCAGCTTACTGCTCTCCCTTAGTCTCTCTTACATGCAGCCTCTATTTCCTAAGGTTTTCCTCAGACTTCTACTTGTAGCATTGTGCTGATTGAGTTATGAAACTCTTTTGCAGACTGATTACTGGGGCTAAGATCATATTAGACCTGCTATAATAAAGCAAAGAGGCTGCTTTTTTGATCGAGAATGCTATTTTTCCTATCTCTGTGCCCAGACCACACTCCTTTGAACTTATCTCACTTCCTCTTGTACCATATTTATTTGTATATGACTTTTCCACTTATTAGATTTTAAGCTTCTTCAGATCAGAGACTGTAACACGTCTATGTTTGTAGCCTAGAGACAGTTACAGTATCTTCGAGTCTCATTATATATTATTCTCCTTCACTTACACTAAGGTCCAGACAAACTAGGATCTGAACTCTTCCTTACACGTCTCCATTTCCCATCTCAGAGTCTTGGCATTTGCTGTCCCCAAAGTCTAGAATGCAGTCTTTCCTTATTTCTCCCTCTTAGAATCACTAGATATCTCCTTAAAGAGACAGATAAAGTGCCTCTTTTCACCTTCTCTAAAAGATGTTTCTTGATCACCCTCAAAAAAATCACCTTGTTTATATCTTTCAATGTTGTTTTCTCCGCTACCTAGTTTGAGTTCCTGAAGAGCATAGGGAAGAGACTGAATCACTTTCAATCCTTGTATTCTAAACATTAATTTGATTTCTGGAGACACATAGTAGGTGTCTGGTGGTTGGTTGATTGATTTCAATAGATCAGAACCTTTAACTATCAATCATATTAAGGCAGGTAGGTGATAAAGTAGATAGAGCACCTGACCTAGAATTTCCAAGACTCATCTTCCTAAATTCAAATCTGGCCTCAGACATGTACTAGCTGTGTGACCTTGGGCAAGTCACTTAACCCTGTTTGTCTCAGTTTTCTCATCTGCAAAATGAGCTGGAGAAACAAAAGGCAAACCATTCCAGTATCTCTACTAAGCAAACCCCAAATGGGGTCAAGAAGTCAGACAGGACTGAAAAAACAATGGAACAGCAAAATCAATTGTATCAAACATCAATATTTGAGTGCCTGTGGGTAACCAATTCTTTGGGCAAGCACCTCTGAACTGTGCCTTCAAATCAACATTGTAATTAAGGATGGAAGGATAATGCCAAGTAATTAAGACAAATCCTGTGGAGCAGGACAAAGAATCTGTGACTATAGTGACTCAGGCCTTAGGGGACATAATCTAAGAGTTGGGAGGGACCTCAGAGGTCATCAAGAGCAATCCCTGCAGAGGCTTTAGGGAGCATGGCCATTTGTCCTGAGAGGAAAGCAGTGATGCTGATCTGCCAGTACAAAGGGGAGCCAAAGAAACCCTGGGGATAGAATCAGGGGAAGTTGGTTTTACAGATTCCTTTATGAGACCCTAAAGAGAGCAAGACTGTACCCCTAGCCCTCTAGTTCCCTCTTTCTCACTTCTTGATCTGTGTTCATTGCCCCACATCTCGTTCTGTTGAAGGGAAAGAATATGATAAATTTTGTCCCTTCTAAGTTTTATGTCCTGAGTAAAATTCCAGATGTCTTAGTACCAGCTACAAATTAAAGAATAAATATTTGTTGAATGAATAACATACTCCATGGCTTCGCAAGTTACTGCATTGGTCAACCACCAATTTCTCTTTTAGGAAATATTTGGCATAATTTTGAGTCACACATGCCATCTTGAGTAGCCAATCAACCAACAAGCATTTTTTCAGTGCCTATTATTTGATAACATTATGCCCAGAACTGGGGATACACAGACAACAATGAGATAGTCTCTATCCTTAAAAAGCTTATATTCTATGGGCAAAGGTGACACATAGACATTTGGACATATGCAAAACACATACAAATTAATACAAGGTAATTTCAAGGAAGGTAACATCAGCAGCTGAGGGCAGAGGGAAATAGGAAAAAGCCCTTTCTAGAAGTTGGTACTTAAATAGTACGGATTCTAAGAGATTGGTCTGTGGAATGAGGGCATTCTCAGCATGGTGGACAACTTGTACAAAAGCACAAAGATGGGAGATGGACCATTGTGTGTGTGAGGGACAGAAACTGGGCAAGTTTGGCTGGACTATAGAATACATAAAGATGCTAAAGATGTGTGATAAGCCTGGAAAAGTAAGTTGAAATCTGTGTCAAATCAAGGAGGCTGTATGTGATCCTAGAAGTAATAAGGAAGCAGTGTAGTTTATTGAGCAAAGGAGTGATATAGTCAGACATATGCTTTAGGGTTATTGCTTTCTCAGCTGTGTGGAGGATGGAATGAAGAAGGGGGCAAAAGGAGGAAGATGCACTAATTAAGGCACTATTGCAATAGACCAGAGAAAGGCGATAAGGGTTAGATTACAGGAATGGGGAACTTGTTGACTCAAGGCCACGTGTGGCCTTTTAGGTCCTCAAAGGCCACCCTTTAACTGAATCCAAACTTCACAGAACAAATCCTCTTAATAAAAGGATTTGTTCTGGAAAACTTGGACTCAGTCAAAAGGCCACACCCAATGACCTAGAGGGCCACATGTGGCCTTGAGGCCACAGGTTCCCCACCCCTGGGCTAGAACCTGAGTGATGGCCATGTAAAGGGAAAAAAAAGGTTATGGATGTGAGACGTTGCAGTGGTAGCATCACCAAGATTTGGCAACTGGATGGCTATGTGGAGTGAGGGGAAGACTTCCAAGCTAACACAAAAATATGCCTTGCATCATAAATTAGACAACATTAGCTGCACAATCTTTGCCAAACAGATGTGGGCGGATACAAGAGAGCTTTTTTTTGTCTCATGTGTGAATTTTCTATTGTGTTTTTTTGTACATTTTTGTCTAGATTATATTCTCTCATCCCAAGTTTTAATGGTAGTAAAAGAATGGTTGCTTGTTATTGGATAGTTGCTTTAGGATACAAACAAGTTCAGCAAGAAGTAGCTTTTTCCCATGTCATAAAACCATCCTGATGGTATGGCCAGCATTGTCATGAACCATCTTGAATAGCTTTAAGTGCTAAATTGGCAAATAGAATAAAAGTTGGAAAAATTCAGTGTTGGAAAGGATCTCTCCTACATGAGGCCTTTCATGATCACCCTGGTTTCTAGGGCCTCTATCCCAAATTATGCTGGATTTGTTTTATATGATTTTGTGTATTCATACATGTGCACATGTTGTGTCTCCTAACAGACCACAAACTCCTTGAGACCAGTTGCTGTTTTATTTTTGGCTACAAATCCCCAGCAGAGTGACTGGCAAATAACAGGTATTAAAAAAGGCTGATTAATTGATTAGTGTAAAAAGACAGACAAGCATACTCATTCATTCTTGTTAGGGCTGTGACTTGACACAACTATTTTGTAAAACAATTCTAAATGACACAAGAAAAGCAATGAAATTGCTCATACCCTCTGAAACAGAACTGCAGCTATTTAGGGTTTATACCTCAAGAAAAGACTCATGAGAACAAAAATATCCATTGTTGTACTATTTGGGAAGAAGAAACAGAAACTTAATATGCACCTAGTATTTGGGGAATGGCTAAACATTGACCTAGAGAAATATAATGCAATACTATTGTTCTCAAGGAATAACGAATATAAAGATTACAGAGAAACATGAGAAGATAGGTGGCAAGTGATACAGAGTGAAGTAGAGGCAAAGGAATAGTAAACACTAAGGTAAATGAAGAAAACACTAAAAGGAGGGAAAAAATCAAATACAACAGTGTAACACCAAGGACCTTGGCATACACAGGAGCACCGGCTGTACAGGTTCTTAGATTGGCTTTTCTAAAAGGAAAGTCACTTTTAAGGGGTCAACAATCACTTTAATCAAGTGCATATATCATTCATTTAGTTTAGGGGACAAAGTCAGAACCTTGCACTTCAGAGAAAATAGAAACAGAAACAAAAATCAACAGAAGGGGCTTCCAACTATCTGACCATAAGCAACATACATGCACATCAACAGACAGATCCAACTGTCTGACCATACATGCATCGTTACCAGAGAGAGAGGGAAGCATTGGGGGGCCCCCTTAGGGGCTTCCCAGAGTCTCATCTAGGTCACACACCTTCTTCTAAAAACTAAGCCCCAAAGTAAAACCTCACCTCAGAGTATTTATGCACTTTTCAGAGCCAGAGGGCATCACAACCCTTGAGAACCAGTGCCTCATTAGAAAAAAACAAAAGTCTTGGGCCTCCCTTAATCAGGCTTCCCTTAATAGGCAGGCCCATTAATGAGTAGGGAAGATCTTTAACTCTCTAATTAACATTTCAAACAGATAATGCTATTACAAAATCATTAAAGTTAAAGCACACCTTCCTAAAGTAAGCTAAGGAGTAGAAAGTGCTATAGGCTCATCAGTCACAATATAAAGCTTAACTTCTTTGAGGTAAAACATCTCAAAGGGTTTTAGAGAGTTTGTTTGATTATTTGTGGTTATATGATCTGCTGTATCAAAAAATAACAATAACTGTGTGTTGACCTCAATTTCTTGTAACAGGAATTCATTCCTGTTTCTTTCCCATGGATAATGGTTGATTGAATTATTCTATTTGCCTATTAATAGTTGTCAGTGTTGTCCTTCAAAATTGACATCATTATTTAAGGGTTGATGTATGGTGTGTCCAACTGTGACTGATTAGACCAATATGCGCTTGTAAGACTACTGTAGGCTGAGCAAAAATAGACTGTATGAACACCTGGGATCAAGATGTCTCTAAATTTGCACATCTCACATTTCTTTTTTTGATACAGTTCAAGTGGAAATAACGAGACAAATATTATTCTGCTATTTTTTTTTATATTTAATTTTCTGTGGACTATTGCACAAATAGATAAGAATGACTATTTTTTATAACTGAATAAAAATATTGGGATATAAACTAATCTTCTGCAAGCTCATTGAAAATATCTTTAGGACAGTTCCAGTAACAAACAGGAAGGGTGATGGGGATGACGTACATCCACTCATTCCTTCATGGTTTCATTTCTTTTACTAAGTCTCTGGGTTTTTTTGAAAGCTTGTTGTTGTTTCAATGCTACAATCTAGAGACACTTTTTCTTCTAAGTAACAATATTATTTAAGTATTATGACATTCTGAATCTTTCCAAATTCTTATAATTATCATCATTATGAGGATTATTATTGGTAATGGTAATGATAATAATAGTAGTAGTGAGAATAATAAGCTGCGATGAAGATATGCACACTGGATAATACTGGATAATAATAATAAAGCACTTCAGGGATCATAGGGAGAATGTTTCCAATATTAGAAGGGACATTAGGCATATAAGGAGGCAGTTGTGTAATCAACACAAATATGAAGACACGTGAAAGATCTGTTATTTCATTAGCATGAGAAATTCCCAGTGTAGGAAATTCTAAAATCCAACTATGACTTAGGGGGGAAGTCCTGGGGAAATGTTTGAGACACATGGAGGGTAGATAACATGCTCAGTGTTACATAATTAGTAAGTGCCAGTGGCAGAATTTGAATCTATGCCTCCTTAAAGACAAGTTGAGCATTCTGTTCATTATGCCACTCCACCTCTACTCACCACCTGTATAAACACAATGATTTTATTAAAAATTTAAAAGGGAGCAATGGAATATAGACTTGTTCCTGAAATCATATTGAAAAAAAACTGAAGTCAAAAGATAGAAGATATAAGTTAATCAGCTGCACCATAGGCACCTGTCTTTCCTGTCTTGGACAAAGCTTATTATTCCAATCTTTCCCCCCTTTTCTGCTGACAACACCTCTCTATCACATGACTTCAAGCTACCTTCACCCCCAGTCTCTGCAGGGGCGTAGACCTCTAAAGGATCATTGGATGAAAGGCATGAGGATTTTGGTCTCTAGTTCAGAGCAAGGAAGAAGCTTTATCTCCCTAAATGTCACCTCCTCAAAGCCCTGGCTGCCCCATCCTAGTTATGGTTCTGCATGACTATATTGAAACTTTATTCTGTTATTTAATTTTTATAAGCATAGATATCACCTCCTTGTTATTCTCATGGCCACTACTTCTAGTTCCAATCCTCATAGGCACTTACCTGGATGATTATAATATCTTGTTAACTGATCTCTCCCTGTGTATGTCTCACCATTCTAACGCAGCCTGCTGCCAGATTAACCTTCCTCCTTAAACATATCTGACAGGACAGGGAGTGAATGAGAGGGACATAAAGGAGAAGGAGGAAGAGGAGGAAAGAAAAGAAAGGAAAGAAGGTGAAAAGGAAGGAAAGGTAGAAGAAGAGGTGGTAAAAGAGAAGGAGGAAGAAGAGGAAGTAAAAGAGGAAGAGAAGGAAGTAAAAGAAGAGGAGGAAGAGAAGGAAAAGGAAGAGAAAGGGGAGAAAGAAGCAGCAGAAGAAAGGGAAGGAGGAAGAGAAAGAAAAAGAGGAGAAAGAAAAGAAGAAGGAAGTCATCACATATAGTGCTTTAAGGCTTGCAGAGTTCTTTCCAACTATGATTTTATTTTCTTCTCACAAGAACCCTGAGAGACAGGTGTTATTATTATCCCCATTTTACAGTTGAGGAAATTGAGGTTGAGAAGATCAAGTGACTTGCCCAAGGTCACAGAGACAGTGAGGATCTCCTGCTGGATTTGAATGCAGGTCTTCCTGGCTCCAAGCCCAGTGCTCTATCCATTCCACCACTTAACTGCCTGATCTCTAGATGACCTCTAAAGTTCCTTCCAGCTCTAGATCCTATGACAATATGAGGCTGTGACACATTCTCTGATAGTGCCATACTTCTGATGAGAAAACAAAAATACTCAAGAGATTCTTATTACCTACAGGATACAATCCAAACTGGACCCTATGAAGATCTCCAATATCATTTCCCTTTATTTTCCTAGATGCACTCAAAGTTGCCAAACTGGACTACTCACTCTTCCCTAAAAATGTTCCTTGCATTCCAGCTTCTGTGTCTTTGATCATTCAGTAGCCTCTGTCAGTAAAGCTCTTCCCCTTGATCCCTGCCCGTTAAAATTCTACCTACTTTTCAAAATCCAGATCAACCATGAAGTCTTCCCAGATTCTCCCATTTGATGGTCATCTGTCTCCACTCTGAACAACCCCAAATACTTTATACCATTTTCATAGTTTTATCATACTTACTTGTGTACAATCATTTAGATTGGAGATTTTGTAACAGTAAGAAGCCTATCATCTTAAATAGTATTCTACCCACAGTAAAAGAACACAGTACTCAATTAGTAGCTGATTTTTGAATGAATGAAAGAATTAAAAAGAAGTGAGTGAATAAATGAATGAAATAGATGGATGAGTGATACCATTAATTAATGGGAAAATTGAGTCCTTAAGAACTTCATAAATTGTTCTTTTTCGTAAATTGTTCATTTCTTTCCAAATGAATTAAAAAGAGTCTTTCTAAAATTGTCTCCTGCTATTGTTTGTGGGTAAACAAATGGTTTGGGAACAGGACACTCAAACTAGCACCTTAAGAAGGGTGAGTAATTGCTATCCTTCTTTGTGAATCTTCTTTTTCTTCCCATTCCCCCAGCGGAAGGGGAGTTTTCCACCACTGGTTGTAAAGATGAGCAAAGATCAAAGAAGCTTAATGAACTTGAAATTGCAACAGGAAATCTGAGAGACAGATCCATCCTTGGTGATGGATAGTCTTTCTACCACTCTGTCCAGCTGGGAAGAGATTTGGTTTCAGATATGCTGCTATCTATGGATGTTTTAAACTTTAACGATGGGAGTAGAGGCTCTGAGCAGCCTTTGGAAAGGTGCTTTGGCCCTGGGTAGCTACATTCAGAATGGATATTGATGGATTGTTTCCTGATAAGAGATTGATGGGGTAATGTCAAGGGGACATACTCCCCGAGTATAAGGCTAAGGTCAAATTGTTGCTGCTCATCTAGATCTGACCTTATTGTGAGTCTAATTTCAGGGCCCCTAAATCCCTACCCACCTACCTAGAAGAAGGGTCACGTAGCTTGGGTCAAGGTGGTAATAAAGAGAGCTTTATTATAGTGGCTTTCTCAGAATAGAAAAGGGAAGACTTTCTATATCCATAGACGATACCATCCTCCTTCAGGTCAACCTGGTTGACCACCTTGGTGTCATATCAGTCCTCTCTCTTACTGCCCCCCATATCTAGTGAGTTGCCAAGCATTGCACTGTATTTTCTCTACAACATCTCTCACATACATTCCTTTTTTTTCACTTACACAGTTGCTCCTCTGGCTCAGGGCCTCTTGCATGGACTATTTCAGAAATAGCTTTCTAATTGGTCTGTCTGCCTCATATTTCTCCCTATTCCAAACCATCCTCTAGCAGAATTGCTGAAATGATTTCCACAAAACTTAAATGTGATTATATCACCCCCTCACCTACTCATTAAAATCCACTGGTTCCTCATTACCTTTGGATCAAATATAAAATCCTCTGTTTGGTATTTAAAGCCATTCACAACCTTGTCCCTCCTCTCTTTGTGCTTGACAATCCAGCCATACTGCGTATTTACTATTCCCCACATATGATGATCCATCTCCCATTTTGTTGCCTTTGCACTCAGTGTTCAACATGCCTGGAAGGGTCTCTCTTAACTAGGGCCTTATAGATTCCTTAGCTTTTTTCAAAATTCTGCTCAAATGGCATCACCTTTTGTGGTTGCCCCACCCTGTAATCATCTGCTAGAGCCTTCTGCTCTAAGGTTGCCTTCTATCTATTCTGAATCTATCTTGTTTGTGCCAATTTTTGTGTATGTGATCTTTAACATTAGAATATAAGCTCTCAGAGGGCAGAGACTGAGTTGGGGGTGGGGTTTATTTGTTGTTTGTTAGTTTGTTTGTTTTTTTCTTTTTACTTCATACCTCCTGGACTTAGCACAGTGTCTAGAACATTAGGAAGAGTTTAATAAATGCTCGTTGATTGACTGATTTTACCTGGATGTTGAAACCCAGAAGGAAGGAGTTAGAGTTAGGGCTTAGGGGGTGTATGTAGAGGAGACTGTCATTTCTCATTCAATTCTGAGCTATCAGTCTCAAATGGAATTTAGAAAGAGAGAGAAAAGGCTAGATTTTTTTCACTGTTATAAATATGAGAAAAGAGTAGAATAGATAAGAGGAATACTACGAAGGGAATACATAAACACCCGACCCAACTCTGACTTTTATTGTTACCCCTATCTACTCATATCCCAAAGTTTTCTTCATCACTTTTAAATTGTTCATGCTGAAAATGCTCCTATCTAATCAGTCTGTTATGGACAATGATGAAATATTGTGAGCTTATGCACAGTTTTCTGAGAAATGGAATCTAAATAATTCTTCCCAATGAGTGAGAGTGTCTCAGTTCCAACCATTGTGGGAATACAGAATCAAGCTACAGCAGACATAATTGAGTAAGTGTACTCAGATATTTGTGTAGATCCCTGATCTTGAAAAGGTAGGTATGCCCTCCATTGGTACAGAATTCAACCTATCTATGACTCATTCCATACATTTTTTTCTTCATGTCTTTGAATAAAACTGCGATATAGGATCAATCAAACAATAGACGTTTATCCTGTACCTTCTTTGTGCAAGGCATTGTCCCAAGTACTCGGGTTACAAAAGAAGCAAAAGATAGTCCCTGCCCTCAAGAAGATGACCATCTAATGGCGGAGAGAATATCCAAACAAATATACAAAGCCAGCTACATATAATAAGAAATAATTAACAGAGGGAAGACAACAGAATTAAGAGGAATTAGGGAAAGATGGGATTTTAGTTGACACTTAAAGGACACCAAGGAAATTAATATGTAGAACTGAGTAGGGAGAACTTTCCAGACATGGAAGGACAGCTAGAAAAAAATGTCCAGGATCTAGGGATAGAGTATCTTGCTCATCAAATCTCCAGGAGGCCAGTATGTGGCACGGAATCTGATTTGAGAAGACTGGAAAGGGAGGAGGGTATTAGGTTATGAAGGATTTGGAATGCCAAAGAGAGTGTTTTGTATTTGATCTGGGAAGTGACAAGAAGTAACTAGAGTTTAAGGGAGAAGGGAGTGTTGAGTGACAGAGTAGGACTTGCACTTTAGGAAAATCACTATAGTGGCTAAATGGAGGATGGATTGGAGCAGTAGAGATTTGAGCTAGGCAGACCTACCCACTAACAAGTCATTGCAAGGTGATGAGGTGATACAGGCCTGCACGAGAATAGTGGCAGTGTCAGAAGAGAGAAGGAAGAATACATATTAGAGAAATATTGTGAAGGTGAAATTGATAGGCCTTAGCAACAGATTAGGTGTTAGAGAGGTGATTAGAGATTGTGAAGAATCCAAGATAATTCTTATGTTATGAACCTGAAAGATGGATGATGCCCTCTACAATAACAGGGAAGATAGTGGTGAGAGTTTAGGGGGAGGGAAATAGTGAATCCTGTTTTGAATATATTGAGTTTGAGATGTCTACTTGACACCATTTTGAGATGTCTGAAAGGAAGTAGGAGAGGCAAAATTGGAAGTCAGCAGAGAGCTTGGGGGAGGATGGGTACATTTAAGAATCTGTGGCACACAATGGTAATTAAACCCAAAGGATTTGATGATTATCAAGTGAAGTAGTACAGAGGGAGAAGAGTTAGAGAGCCCAGAATAGAATCCTGGGAGATATCTAAGAGGGTGCAATATGGATGAGGATCCAGCAAAAGAGATAGAGGAGTAGTCAAATATGTAGGAAGAAAACCAGGAGAGAGAGGCATTCAGAAAACGTAGAGAGAAGAGAGCATCAAGGAGGAGGGGGCGATCAGTAGTGTCAAAGGCTGCAGAGAGGTCATGGAGAATGATGATTGTGAAAAGGCCATTGGATTTGACAACTAACTTTGGAGAGAGAAGTTTTGGTAAAAGAATAAAGTCAGAAATCTTATTGTAAGGGATTAAGGTGAGAGTGAGAGGAGAGAAAATGGAGGTGCCTATTGTAGAAGGCCTTTTCAAGAAGTTTAGCTACAAAGGGCAGAAGAAAAAAATAGAAAGATCGAGTGAAAGTTTTTCAAGATAAGGGAGACATACGTATGTTTGTAGATAATAGCTAATGAATCAGTAGAGGAGAGATTGAAAATAAGTGAAAGAGCAGGGATGAAAGAAGGAGGAATATATTAGAGGAGATGGAATAGAATGGGGTCATGAATAAATTAATCTTGGTAAGAAATAAGGCCACTTCATAATATGAGACAGGGGTAGAGGAGAAGACAGCAACAGAAGCCATCTAAGTGGTGGGAGATGAGGAAGAGGGGAGAGAGGGGTCTTATGGCAATGGCCTCGATTTTTTTCTATAAAATATGAGGCAAGGTTCTCACCTGAAAGAATGGAGTGAAGGTGGGGGAGGGGAGCCAAAGGAGGCTTGAGGAGGAACGAAAAGGTTTGGAAGAGCTGCTGTAGAGAATGGGATAATGAGTTGATACAGAATTGACCAGCAGCAGTGAGGGCCCAGTTGAAGTTATGCAACATAAATTTTTACTAGACTCAAGTCGAAATGGCTACTTGATTTTCTCCATCTTTGTTTCAGCAGCCTGTGTGTCGGAGTGAAGGTGGTGAATGGTTGGAGTGACCCAAGGGTGAGGCTTGACTTGAGGATCCACCCAACTTGCTAAAGGACTTGCTCTGGGTCTTTATATATTTTACGGACACTTATACAATATTTGGCATCTCTATTATCTTCCATTCTTGCTACATGACTGCTTTTCTTTCTAGTAATACATGCAATTGATGACATCTACATCATGCACACAATTGTCATTGATCATATATTATGGTTTAATTATACCCACTATACATTTCAGGGAACCATAAATTTGAATTGCTCTGATAACATACAGCTATATATCACCAAGAGATCATTTAAAGTAGTTCAAGTAAATTCAACAAACATTTATCAGGTACCTACTTGGTCCTGTGACCAACAAGAGAGTGGACTAGGCACCTTCTTTAGTTCCCACTGTCAAAAGAATACGGAGTAGTGCATGATAAACTGAGAGATAATAGCTGAATCCATACAAAAATAACATAGAAAAATCCAATAGAGTGAAAGCTTTATGAATTAACAATTGAGACTGGTAATCCTTAACTTGGCAACCTCCCCTCAACAGCTCCATCAGGGATGTACAACCTATCCCTATGCTTGTGCTTAGAACCCACAAAGACATTTCCCTCCAGCTGCAGAGATTTTTACCAGCACACCCACCACTATTACCACCATTCCTTTTCTATCCTTTGCAACAAAAAGACTTGCCTAATCATGGGGGTCAGGGGTGGGGAAAGAAGGTTGGATTTCTTGCTGTCTGGGTTGGTCAGTAGAGAAACACAACACTCTAAAATCTGCCCCCAACCTGACTACCAACCTCTCCTACTTTTGAAAAATGTCACAGAAGTTGATTCAGCCAAGTCATAGGAAGAACAAGGGCTAGGGGAAGGCCTGGGGCAGTGGAACAATTTGAATGATTACTCCCAACCTGAAACAAAGAGGACAAAAATACATTTGGGAATAATCCTATACCCCCAGAAGCTACTTAAGGTAAGAACTGAGATTAATTAACAGTACATTCCCCAATGTGGGAAGAGGCTGAGGCAGCGTCAGCTTTGCATTACAGTCTCAAAAATGTATCTGTTATCAAAGAGTGAGGAATCCAAATGACAGTGAATGGGAAATATAAAAAATAAAGTCTGAAACATCAAAAATTTCAAGAGGAAGAAAATTCAACTAAAAACCTAGCATACAAGCAGATAAATCAACAGAAAGGATACTAAAGTTAGGATAAGTAAGACATCCTCAAAGGTATTAAAAGCTCTTTTAATAAATATCACAAGAAATAGGAAATTGAACTGATGCCTGATAAAATACAAAACCCTATGGAACTCCAAGAGAACATAGAGCAATGAGAAGATCTTCCAGAATGGTTCAAAAGAAAAAGGGGGACCATAAGAGAAACTAAAAGGGAACAAATTAAATTAAATTTGATTCATCTTAAATTAAAGCAATCATGACAAAACTAATCAATTTATTAGGGAAAAAAATGAATTCACAGTGGCAAATTTCTCCAGAGAAGCAAGAGAGAAAATAGCACATTCAGAATAATGACATAAAGGATACTTCTGAAAAAAACAGAAGTAAAAGGCAATAACATTTAGAGAACACATGGCCTCTACAGACAAAAGACCTTGAAGACAAGATGCACAGGGACAAATTAAGAATCATACTTCTCCTAGAAGATGACAAATTGAAAAATACGAAAATCACAATGCAGGAAATGATACAAGAAAACTATTCAGAATTTCTGAACACAAGAAAAAAGGAACCAATCAAGGCAAATCAGATCACCTCTAGGAGGGGGTATCTTATGCTTGAAATGTCAAGACATATAGTGGTTAAATTAAACAACTTCAATTACAAACAAAAAAGCCTATAAAGGGACAAGAGAAAGATCTTTGAATTAAAAAAAACTAACAGCATGACTGTTGGTGGTTTGTTTTTCTGCATTCAGAAATCATCAAGAGATAAGCCAATACAATATAACAAAAAAGTGACAGGATGGATAAGAAAGCAAGATTCCATATTCTTTTGCTTACAAGAAATGTCTCTAAAAGGCAAAGATATACATAGAATCAAAATGAAATGCTGGAATACAGTTTGCTATGCATCAGATGAATCCAAAAAGTAGGAAAAGCAATCATAATATGGGGAGAAATAAATAAATAACAATAAGCATATAGATAAACAAAGAAATTATATTATGCTCAATGAAACTAAAGCAAATGGACCAATTACAATATTCAGTGGATGTGTTCCAAAAGGCATAACATCTTGTTCACAAGGGGAAAAAAATAACTGAGTTTTTAAAAAAAAGAAAGTAATAAAATAGTACCAGGAAACCTTGATGTTCCTTTCTCAGAGTTGGAAAAATATAACAAAGATGAAAAAGAAGGGAAATACAGAACTGAACTTTTTTTTTTTGGAGAATTTAGAGTTAAAGGTTCTAAATGAAAACACTAAGGGCATAAGTATCCCTCAGTACCACATGGAAGTTTTATAAAAATAAACCATGCACTAGGGAACAGAACAAATGTAAATAAATGTTTTAAAAGCATAAATACAAAACGTATCTTTTATAGGCCGTAATTCAATAAAAACAATAATCAATTGAAAGAATGCAAACAAAAGACATGGACCTAAATGCAAACCTAATAATGAAATCCTAAAGAATATGTATCCAAAAAAGTCGAATTATAGCATAATTAATAATTATATGAAACACAGTGATAATACTGAAACAACATATGAAAACTTTTGGGATGCTACTAAAGTACCACTTAGAAGAAAAATTATATCCTTAAAGACATACATTAACAAAAGTGGAAAAAAAGAGAATTGATGAATTGAATCTATATTTTTAAAACTAGAGCATCAACAAATAAAAAAACTTCAAAAAAAGCACAAAAGAGGAATGTTTGAAAATTAGAAGAGAAATTAATAAATTGAAAACAAAGGATATTATAAAATTAATGAACAAAAATAAAATCTGATTCTTTGAAAAACTAACAAAAGGATAAACTTTTAGTCAATTTGATTAAAAGATGATAGAAAATCACATTAACTAAAAATGAACAGGATGAAATTTCAACAAAACAAGATACAAAAATATTTTTTAGAAATTATTGTGCACAGATATATCAACAAAATTAAAATCACAAAAGAAACAGAGGATAAGCTTTAAAAATAAAAATGCTTAACCTAACAGAATATCAAATGGAGATCTTAAATGATCCAGTCTCAGAGAAGGAAATAGAATGAGTCAGTCATAAAGGAAGTACCAAGGTATATGGGGGGGGGGGGGGGGAACGCAGACAGAGGGAAGAGAAGAACTCCTGGTCCAGATTGATTTATAGAAGAATATTATCAAAATTGTAAACCATAATAATATTCATACTACACAAATTATTCTCACTAATTGAAAAAAACACACTCCCAAACTCCTTTTGTGGTACAAATATAGTTCTGATACCTAAACCTGGGAAGAATGAAACAAATAAAGAGAATCATAGTTCAATATCATTGAGTATAGTTAAAATATTTTAAAATAAAATTTGGCAAAAAAGATTAAAGCAATTTATTCCTAAAATTACTAATTGTGATTAATTTGGATTCATTCCAGGGATGCAAGGTTGGTTCAACATTAAGAAAACAACTATCATAATTAATCATATTAAAAACAAACACATCCAAAACCACATGATTATTGCAATACATTCTGAAATAAATCTTTAACAAAGCACAATACTCATTTATGCTAAAAAGCCTACAAAATACAAGGATTTTTAATATGATAAAAAGTGTCTATCTAAAATTAAAAGTAACATTATATACAGAGAAACATTAGAAGCCTTCCAAACAAATACAGATATAAAACAGGGATGATTTCTTCTCCTGCTGCTATATGATAAAATTCTAAACATGCTACCAAAAGCAATAAGAAAAGAGAAGGAAATTAAAGACATAAAGATAGAAAGAGGAAATATAAATATCTATATTTACTGGTGACATGATGGTTTTCTTAGAATAACCTAATTAATCAGCAAAGCAAGCAAGAAATACTTGCTTTAGTAATATGACAAACCTTCAACCCACAAAAATCTGCAGCATTTCTATGGATAGAAATGTTATAATTTAACAACGTCTAGTAAGCAATCATAGAAATTGAAGTCCTATTGAAAATAGCTACAAAATGAATAACATATTGGAATCACTATGCTGCAACACACTCAATACCAGTATGGTCTCAATTACAAAATGTTCCTTAAAGAAATAAAGAACAGGGTGGAGCTAAGATGGCAGAGTAGAAGTAGAGACCAAGTAGAGCTCTATCCCCAGACCCCTCAAAAAACCTATAAAAAATGGCTCTGGACAAGTCCTAGAGCAGCATAAGTCACAAAATGACACACTGAAGCAAATTTCCAGCTCAAGACAATCTGGAAGGTTAACAGGAAAGTCTGGGCTGGGAGTAGAGCATAGTTCGACATGGGTCACACCAGCAAGGACAGAGCAGGAACAGACCTTAGGGATGTGAATTGCAGGCAGCTGATGTGGATTCCAGGCTTCTCAATCCACAAACACTAAAGATGGATTCAAAGGTCAGTGGGAAAAGTATCTCACCTGGCTGAGAGAGGAGCATGGTCCAGCCCCAAATCTGGCCCAGCACCAGTGCACCTGCATTCACTGTTGAAGTGGAGGCTGGTTCTGGAGACCTTCACTTAATAAAGGTCAAAAGTCAAGTAATTAGCTGGAAAAATGAACAAATAGGTGGTAAAAGAAACAGATTATAGATTCTTACTTTCTTGGTGAAGAGGTATTTTCTTACATCATTGCTGATGAGGAAGATTAAAACATGCAGCAAGAAAAAGATGACAAAGCCAAAGTTCCTGCGTCCAAAGCCTCTAAGAAAAATATGAATTGGTCTCAAGCCATGAAAGAGCTCAAAAAGAATTTTGAAAATCAAGTAAGAGAAGTAGAGCAAAAATTGGAAAGAGAAATGAGAGTGATACATTTCTAGAATATACAGAGAACTGAGTCAAATGTACAACAATACAAGTCATTCCCCAACTGATAAATGGTCAAAGGATATGAACAGGCAATTTTCAGAGGAAGAAATTAAAGATATCTACAATCATATGAAAAAATGCTCTAAATCACCTTTGATTAGAGAAATGCAAATCAAAACAACTCTGAGGTATCACATCATACCTATCAGATTGGCAAACATGACAGAACAAGAAGATGATAAATGTTGGAGAGGATGTGGGAGAGTTAGAACATTAATTCATTGTTGGTGGAGCTGTGAGCTTATCCAACCATTCTGGAGAGCAATTTGGAACTACGCCCAAAGGGCTACAAAAATGTGCATACCCTTTGACCCAAAAATATTGCTTTCAGAATTGCACCCCTAACAGATCATAAAAATGGAAAAGGGTCCCACATGTACAAATATATTTATAGCAGCACTCTTTGTAGTGGCGAAAAACTGTAAATCAAAGGGATGCCCATCAATTGGGGAATGGCTGAATAAATTATGGTATATGAATGTAATGGAATACTATTGTGCTATAAGAAATGATGAACAAGAAAACTTCAGAGAGGCCTGGAAAGACTTATATGATCTGATGCTGAGCAAAAGGAGCAGAACCAGAAGAACTTTGTGCACAGCAAGGACCACAGTGTGTGAGAGGTTCTTCTGGTAGACTTGGCACTTCAGAGCAATGCAAGGACTTAAAAAAAAAATTCCCAGTGGTCTTCTAAGGCAAAATGCCTTCCACATCCAGAGAAAGAACTATGGAATTCATTCGCAGAATGTAGCAGATCATTTTTTGGTGTGTGTATCATGTTTTAGTTTGTTATATGATTTCTCGCATTCATTTTAGTTCTTCTATTCAGCATGACTATATTGAAAATGTATTCAATAGGAATGTATGTGTAGATCCTATATAGAATTGTATGCCGTCTCAAAGAGGGAGGGGGGAGGTGGGGGGCAGGTAGGGGGAAAAAATCTAAGTTTTATGGTAGTGATTGTAGAACAGTAAAAATATATAAAATTAATATAAAAAAAGAAAAAAAGAAATGAGAGTGATTACAAGAGAATCATGAAAAATGAGTCAACAGCTTGCTAAAGGAAACTCAAAAAAATGCTGAAGAAATTAATACCTTTAGCCTAGCCCAAATGGCAAAAGAGGTCCAAAAAGCCAGTAAGGAGAAGAATGCCTTAAAAAGCATAATGGGTCAAATGGAAAAAGAGTTCCAAACGCTCACTGGAGAAGATTATTCTTTATAAATTAGAATGGAGCAAATGAAAGCTAATGACTCTGTGAGAAATCAAGGAATTGTAAAACAAAACTAAAAATGAAAAAATAGAAGACAATGTGAAATATCTCATTGGAAAAACAACTGACCTAGAAAATGGATACAGGAGAGATAATTTAAAAATTATTGGACTACCTGAAAGCCATGATAAAAAAAAAAAACCCTAGACACCATTCTTCAAAAAGTTATCAAGGAAGACTGCCATGATATTCTAGAACCAGAGAGTAAAATAGAAATGGAAATAATCTCCCAATCATCTCCTGAAAGAGATTCCAAAAGTAAAACTCCTAGGGATACTGCAGCCAAATTGAAGAGTTCCCAGGTCAAGGAGAAAATATTACAAGCAGCCAAAAAGAAACAATTCAAGTATTGTGGAAGCACAATTACAATAACACAGGACTTAGTAGCTTCTACACTAAGGAATCAAATGACTTAGAATATGATATTCCAGAGGTCAAAGGAGATAGGATTAAAACCAAGAATCACCTTCCCAGTAAAACTGAGTAATTGTTCAGGGGAAGAAATGGAACTTCAATGAAATAGAGAACTTCCAAGCATTCTTACTGAAAAGACCAGAGCTGACTAGAAAATTTGGTTTTCAAATACAAGAATCAAGGGTGAAAAGGTAAATCGGAGCGACTTATTAAATTTGAACTGTTTACATTCCTACATGAAAAGATGATATTTGTAACTCATGAGACCTTTCTCAGTATTAGAGTAGTTGGAGGGAATTATACATATTACACATACATGCTTACCTACATACATACATATATCCATATATATGTACATGTGTGTATGTACATATATTATATATATACATACATATATAGAGAGAGAGACAGACAGACAGAAAGACAGACAGACAGAGAGCAACTGGGTGAGCTGAATATGAAAGAATGAAATCTAAAAAAGAAAATTATATGTTGAGAGGAATGTACTAGGAGAAAGAGAAAGGAAAAAGCAGAATGTAGTCAATCATCTTACACGGCAAGAAAGAGCTTTTACAATGGAGGGGAAGAAGAGGAAAGTGAGAGAGAATAAGTGAGCCTTTCATTGAATTTGGCTTCAGAAGGAAATAACATCCACACTCAATTGGGTATGGAAGTTTATCTTAACCTAGAGGAAAGCAGGGGCAAATGGGATAACAGAGGGTGGATAATAGAAGAGACAGCACATTGGGGGAAGGGGTAATCAGAAGCAAACACTTTTGCAGAGGGACAGGTCAAAGAAGAAAATTGATGTCTAACCTACACCAAATTGCAGGGGAGAAGGGAGAGAATGTGGAACTCAAAGCTTTAAAATGAATGTTAGAGGTTGTTTTTACATGCAACTAGGAAATAAGATTTATAAACAATGAGGTATAGAAATCTAACTTACCCTACAGGAAAAGAGAAGGAAAGGGGATGGGAGGGGTGATAGAAAGGAGGGCAGATTGGAGGAAAGGAAAATCAAAATATATGCTGTTCTGTGGTGGGAGTAGGGGGAAGATAGAGAGAAATTTGAAATTCCAAATTTTGTGGAAGTTAATGTTGAAAACTGAAAAGAAATAAATTTATTAATGAAAAAGAAATAAAGAGCAATGTGAATATCTAGAAGAGTATTGAGTATTCATAACTAAGTCATGCCAGTATGGCATAAATGATAATACTATCAAAGCTAATTTAAATATTTAGTGCTATACCAAACTTCCAAAGACATACATTGCAGAACTAGACAAAAAGATAACAAAATTCATTTGGAAAAACAAAAGAAGGACTTCTGGGTCATGTAAACAAGATGGAGGATGAGACACTTTCTCTGATCTTTACATCCTCTCAAAACTCTCCAAAATAGAAATTATCTGCCAAAGATAACACAGCTTTAGCTCTCTCCATGGTCTAGGACACACAGAATCAAGAAGAAGGTTAAAAAAAATCCAACAACAACTATGAATGACAGCTACCCTGAGCTCACTCAGCACTCCCCTGCCCCACCTTCAATACTACTAATAAGAAGACAGCATTAGCATACCCAAGGCTCTGACACATGTACTCACAACAAAGCCTAACCCTGTACTCTGGTCCTCACTCCCTCTTTCTGGTGCCATGGAGACCCTAGCTGAAGATTGAGGAAGCTTCCTAGAGCCTCCACAGTCACCTAAGTGGCAGACTTTCAGGAGCAGAAACCTGCTGAGTCCACAGCAGACAGCAAGTGCCATAGAACACAACCCCATAGTACCAAAGCTGCAAAGGTCTGAACTGTCAGTCCTAGGGCATATAGCACCAGTGTGGCAGCTCTTCAGTGCAAGGCTAGAGACTGAAAAGCAGAGAGAACATGGGAATACTATGTGTCTTGGAGTTTACAATTTTAGTTTTTTGGGTTTGTTTGTTTTTTTTGCTTTTTTGTTTTTCCTGGAGGTTCTCTATTCATCATTTCAATTGATGTTGTATTTTCTATTTTAGAAATTCTTGTAGGTCCCTTCCATTATTATGTTGATGGACTTTTTTCCCCTGTCATGTCATTTTGGGAAACCTAGAATCCTTAGGTTTTCTCTATACATGAAATAATAGAAGAGACCTGCACAGAACTTCTAAACTTAGAAAATGAAATACTATTTGGAAGAATTTATAGATAGTTTTCATTTTTAAAAAAGGTTATAAACTCCAAGACATAGTAGTTAAATTTTAAGGTATAATTCAGAAACAAGTTCTTTAAGTGATCAAGAGAAGGACCTTACACAAAGGAAAGAAAATTAAATTAATACAAAATCAATCTGCACTCATCAGAAAACATAACATGGAATGGAAAAAAAATGTGTTAAAAAGATTAATGGAGTTCAGAATGCAGCATAGGGGGAACTATCCTGCAAATCAGTGCTAAAAATAAATTTAAAACATGGGCATCTGATAATAAAAAAGCATTTGAAATACTTTTAGAAAGAAAACCAGAACTGAAGGGATTGTTTTTCCAGTACTCTCCAAAATCAAACATGCAAGGGTGAATAAATGTAGCAGCCAAGGACAGCAATAGAGTAATAGAAATAAGAAGCTTCTTTCTAAATGTACAAAACAGACTGGAGTGAAGGTAGACTGGTGGAGATCACAGTGAAAAACAAGGACTGAGGCGTTATGGACAGAACCAGGAGATACCCTGCCTACAAATGAATTAATGTTATTGGTGGGTCTACAGTACAACATGGAAGGGTACGTGAAAGGAGGAAAAGAGAGTATATGTATAAAGAGGAATGTGTGGTTTTCTGGGAACAAATTGAAAGTTATCAATGAAGGGGAAATTATTCTTGTGGTATTGAAAAAGAGAATAGACTTTAAGAGAGTAGGTGAGGAAGAGGGGAGAAAGGATTTAAAAGGTAGGAGGCAAAGGACTACTTGCTCTAATGGTGGGAGGGAGTTCTACTAATGAATGCTCCCAAGGAGGAAGACAGTTAATCTGTGAAGAGAGCTGTAGCTTTGGTACTGAGTGTGGTGTGAGAGATTTGGCACTTGAAAAGTCCACCCATCTTTCCTTGGGAGGGGAGGAATTAGAACTCGTGGGGGCAACTAGCACCTGGGGTAGTGGGAGGGCATGGGCTCAGGGAGATTTTAAGGTAAATGGGGGGGGGGTGCTATAACCAGGGGAGGGTATAGAATCTATACTATAGGTTATATACTATATTCTATACTATAGATCATTGGTAAGTTACATTATCAGGGACATGGTGGCTAAATGGCCCTTCCATATTGCAGTGTCCTCTCTGACATCTGAAATAATTGTTCAGGCAGTAAAGCACAATGGAATAAGGGAATCCACCAGGGATACTCTACAAAGCAGTGTCAAAAGCTGCCTAGAGGGCACAGCCTAGAATGGATACATTGGAAGTTTTGATTGCATGAAGAATAGAGAGACACCAGATAATTACTGGGGTTATGAATCAGAGAATGAACATCTAGAGTACACAGAGATGATGGATTATGACAAGATTGAGAAACCTTTATCGGTGAAGAGACATAAAAATGAAATTTAAGAAACTAATGAACAGAACTAGTTGAAAGAAATGAGTGAAACAGGAAATCTACTTGACTAATTGACAGGAAGGTGGGGGTGAGGAGAAAAAAGGCAGGAGAGAAAAATGAACTACTAAGCAAAACTCCAAAGGGAAAGAGGTAACAAATGAGAATTGGGGCTTGAGGGGAAGGGAAAAGAGCCAGTAAGAAGAGAGCCACCTTAAAAAAGATAAAGGTAAAATAACTGAAGGAAAATAGTACTGTGTTTATAGCAGAAAAGAGGCAAAATGATAATTAAAAATATATATGAGGGATGGAGAAAATAGAAACATAACTCTCATAACTTAAAATGTGAATGGATTAAAATCTAATTTTAAAAAGAGTGAGAGACTGAATAAGAAAACAAAACCCTACAATCTGTTGCTCACAAGAAACAAATTAAAAATATTTCACAAACTGGGGGGGGGGGGGATATGCTTACTATACATCAAGTGTATACAAAAAGCAGAGTTGCAACCATGTTATCTGACAAAACAAAAAATAAACATTCAAAAAA
The DNA here is from genome assembly GCF_028372415.1 of Notamacropus eugenii. Taxonomy (NCBI): domain Eukaryota; kingdom Metazoa; phylum Chordata; class Mammalia; order Diprotodontia; family Macropodidae; genus Notamacropus; species Notamacropus eugenii. The sequence continues at coordinate 466,652,769 of NC_092872.1, read as the reverse complement.
CAAAAAGGGATAGACAAGGAAATTACATTATGCCAAAATGGCAACATCCATCATAAATTTATATGGTCCAAATATCATAATATACAAATTCACAAAGGAAACATTAAATGAACTTCAAGAAGACAGATAGTAATGCAGTAGTGAGAGGAGGCTTAAATATTTCTTTCTCAGTTTGGGATAAGCCTAATAGAATGAAAACCAAAAGGGAAAATATAGAACTGAACAGATTGCTGGAGAAGCTGGAGTTATAAGACATATGGCATCTTCTAAATAGGACTACAAACAAACATACATGCTTCTCAGCACCACATGGAACTTAAAAAAATTAACCAGGTATTAGGAAGCAGAGATATTGTGAACAGATAAAGGGAGAAATAGTTAATACTTCCTTTATAAACCATAAGTCAATAAAAATAGTCATTGTTTCAGGTACCACAAACAAAAATGTACAGACCCAAATAGAGACTTAATAATGAAATCTCAAATAATGAGTGGATCAAAGAATAAATCATAGAAATAATTAATAACAATGCAAAAGAAAATGATAATGATGGAACAATATACCAAAATTTTTAGGATGCAATTAAAGCAGTCCTGGAAGTCGGGGAGCTCCTATCTCTGTAAACGTACATTAGCAAATCATAAATTTAAAAAGAACATTAATGAACTGAATATATATTTTGAAAAAAATAGAAAGCAAACAAACAAGCCTATAATAAGCATAAAAGAGAAGACATTAAAATTTTGAGGGTAAATAAATTGGAAACAAAAACTTAGAAATGCAACCACAAGTTGGTTTTCTGAAGAGATTAATAAAATGGATTTTAAAAAATTTAAAAGAAGTTTAAAGGGAAGAATGTAGAATATCAAATCAATAAAATAACTTGTTATGGCAAAATCACAACAAAACCAAAAGAAATTCCTAAAAATCAGAACATATTATGAATAGGTATATGCCAACAAAACTGAGAACACAAAAGAAATAGAGGAATGCTGTCAAAAATATAAAATATCACAAATATCAGAAGACCAGATAGAGATCTTGAATAACCCAATCTCAGAAAAGGAAATAGATTTACCTGTGAAGAATCTACTAAAGGGAGAAAACTCTTATTCCTGATGGATTCTCAGTGGAATTCTATCAAACTTTTAAAGAAAAATTACTACCCACATTTCACAAATTATTTGCAAGAAATTGAGAAAGATAGCATCCTACTAGAAATCTTATATGAGACAAATATAGTCCTAATACCTAAATTGGAGGAACAAAAGATCCAAAATACCAAAGGAAATTGGGGGAGGAGGGAAGAAAGAGAAGGAAGAAGTTAAAGGAGGAATATCATTTCCAAAATTAAAGCCATCTTATAAATCAGCAATCATCAAAACCATTTGATACTAGTTTAAAAATAGAAAAGTAGATCAGTAGAATAGACTGGATAAGGAAGAATCAGAAATAATGGAACTCAGTGGTCCAGTGTTTGAAAAACTTGAATAGAAATTGCCTAGGAAAAGACTCCCTAACTGATAAAATCTATTAGGAAAAGTGGAAAGTGGTCTGGAAAAAACGAACCTTAGACCAACATCTTACACCATACTTCACAAAATATTCAAAATGGATGGGTAGTCTAAACATTAAATATTATACCATAAAAAATTAGAAGAGAAGATAATCATATACCTTCACAGCTATGAGTAGAGGATGAATTTTTAACCAGATAAGAGGCAGAAGAAGTTATAAAAGATAAACTATGTAATTTTGATTATATGAAATTGAAAACTCTTGCACAAACAATATTAAAGCATCTGCTGGATCTCCAGTTGTCCTGATCTATATCTGACCACTGGATCCAGATGGTTCTGGAGGAGAAAGTGAGACTGGTGAATTTGCATATCCCCCCCCCTCACTTAAATCCAATTCACTTGTCAGGACAAAATCTTCCTGATGTCATGATCCTCTTCCAGAATGAAGGACAAAAAATAAACAAACACAAAACATCCTACAACCATTAATGCATCTAGGATAAGAAAGGAAATTGTTGACTTGGGAGTAAAAATTCTATCAAGTATCTTTAAGATTCTACACATCTAAGATGTATAGACAACTGATAATAATATATAAGACCAAAACCCATTTTCCAATAGGTAAGAGTAGTTAAAAGATATGGACAAACAATTCTCACAAAAATTGCAAACTATTACTATCCATATGAAAGAATGTTCCAAATGATTATGAAACATTCAAATAAAAAAAGTTCTGGGGGTATACATTATGTCTAACATATCAGCAAGGAAATAGTCAATGTTGTAGGAATTCTTGAAAGGCAGACACACTAATATGTTATTTGTTCATATTGTGAATTAGTAAAACATTCTAGAAAGCAATTTTTAATTACATACATAAAGTGACTAAAATGTGTATCCCTTTGACCCCAAGATTCTACTGCTAGGCATATACCCCAAGGAGAACAATGACCAAGAGAAAAGTGTTTATATAAATAAATATATGTGTATTTTCATATATGTTATATATACACAGTACATATATATGTTTGTATATGTATATATGTATATATATAATACATAAATACACACACAGATATATGTATACATACACATACATACACACATACACCCCCCCAAAAAATATTTATAGCAGTAATTTTGTGGTAGAAAAGCTAGACAGTAGGTTTCTATCAACTGGAGAATGGCTAAATAAAGTGAATATAACACAATGAATAAATATAATAGAATCTTACTATACCTGACAAATATGTAGTACTATATTAATAATTACATTACGAAAATTATGCTAAAATAAAAATTCATGAAGAGAAAAAGATGAAATAGTATTTTATGCTAGTCAGTAGAATACCAAAGGAGTTCGAGTGTGAAGGTGACATGGTTAGACCCAAGCTTTAGGAAAATCACTTTAGGAGCTTTGTGGAATATGGATTGGAGTGAAAAGACTTGAGGTAGAGAGACCAAATAGAAGGTTACTGCAATAGTGCGGGAGCAAAGTGATGAGAATCTGGTCTACAATGATGGCAGAGAATGGAGAGAGAGCAGGAAGTACAGGCAAAATGTGGAGGTAGAAGCATCAAGGTTTATAAACTAATTCAAAGGTTGGATGTGTGGTCAAAATAAAGAGTTGAAGATGACACTAACATTGTAAACCTGAAGGACTGGAAAGATGGTGGTGCCCTTGACAGAAAAAGGCAAATTGGAGTCAGTAGCAGCTTAGGAGGGTTGGGGGTGGGAGGGAAGGTAATGTAACGAGATCTGTGATGTACAGCACAACTCATTCATGCTGTACAACTTACTCTGTCCCAATCAAAATGAAAAAGAGAGGGGAAGGAATAATCTTACTTACCTGTCATCTTTATATTTTTCTGGGGGGGATTTCTCGAACATATTCTCAAGATTTCATGTATCCAGCTCCCTATGCCATACTGTTCAGGCTACATAGATTCTGTGGTGAGAAAATATAGTAATTGGGTCCCCACATACCATCCTGCTGGTGTGGTTAAGTTCACTGAACATGGCTTTAGAAATCAGTAGACCTTGGTTCAAATCTACCTGACCATGAGTTCATGCTTTCTGAACCTCAGATTCACCATCTGTGAAATGGGAAAACCATTTTTGTTCTATCTACATCACAGAATCGTTTTGAACAATATACAAGTCACAGAATGCAATATCACTGTGCGTTGTCATTAGCATTAAGTTGAGCAGTTTTAAAACCCTTTCCCCTGGCCTTTTCCCAATTATTAGAATCAGACATTAATAGATCCATGATCCTGGGCAAATTACTTAATCTTTTCTTCATCCACAGAATAGGGATAATGACATCTAGCAGCACTTACCTCATAGGAGTATTTTGTGAGTCAAATGAAATAGAGTATATCAATTGCTTTTTAAACATTAAAAATACTACATAAATGTCAGTTATTATTTACTATGTTTGTTGTTATCTGAATGAAAATGGTATAATAGAAAAAGCCCAAGCTCTGTCATTGGAGAACCTGATTTCAAATACTGCCTCTGATCCTTACTGTCTATGTGACTTGGAAATGGAAGGGGTTGGAAAAAGCACAAGTGTCAAACTCGCAGCAGGCTGGCAAAACTCTCAAGTCAGGCCTAAATCAGATTATAATATAATGACAGAATATTTAAGAAAATAAAAAATTTAAAAATATGTCCAACATAGTTGATATTAATCTGTGGTTTTCTAAGTTAATATGACCCTGCACAAATATGTTTCTATCTGAGTCTGATACCAGTGGACTAAATGATTTTGAGGTAAGTTTCAGTACTAGATCTATGATCCTATTGTCCAACTCTTTTTTTGTCATCTTAAGAAGTCAGTCTCTCTCTCTCTCTCTCTCTCTCTCTCTCTCTCTCTCTCTCGCTCTCGCTCTCTTGCCCTCCCCCTCTCCCTTTCCCTTCCCTTCCCCCCTCTCCCCTTTTCATAAGCTTGTAGCTCAAAGCAACCTGGGAATCCTTCCCCTTTATTTGATAGATTAGGAATTTAAAGTCGGAAGGGTAGAAATGGGGGGTACTGATTTATTTTCTGACCAAATATGACAAGATTCTATGGTGAGTAGACAAGAAACCCCCAAACAAGACTTGTTTTGAGCATCTTGATAAAAACAAAAACACATGAAAAGGAAAACATGGGAGGCCAGTGTGTAAGAGAGAAGCCAGAAAAATCAGATTATTAAATAAGGCACAGACCCATGCCCATACTCACATTGTCACATACTTTTCCTGGCCTAGGATTGAGGTTTATCAGATCAATAAATAAGTTTACGGCTATATGAATTATTCCAATGGGAATTCAACTACTAAGAAAAATAAAATGGAGGCTTCATAGTTTATCCTATTGGCTAGCATCTGATTAAAACAGCTGCCTGTAAATTGATTACAGCTGTAAACACTTCTAAGAAATCTTATTTTAAAGTTGCAATTATAAAGGATGTTTGTAAAGAGAAGAAATACTTAGATGCAGCTTACAAGGGAGATGGCTCCTGGTTTCAGGAATCAGAGAGTCACCGAGCATTCTGTTCTCTTGTTTAGGGTATGTTTAGAGTCAGACTGGAAACTTAGGTTAAAACTCTTCACTTCTTAATCATGACATTGTGGATAGAGCATTGGACTTAAAAGTCAGGAAGAATTTAGCTCTAACCCCCCTTTAAACACTGTGTGACCTTCAGCAGATCACCTAATGGTTATGAGCCTGTTTCTTCATCTGTAAAATGGAAATTACAGAAATACTTATTTGACAGGATTTTTGTGAAACTCAAATAACATAATGGATGTAGGTTAAATGCTTTATATGTCAGAAAAATTTCACATAAATATGACCTAGACATACATTTGTCTCAGTGTTTATTAGTCTAGGGATCTGATCTTGACAGACATTCTGAAACCATCTTGAATGACCTTCTTCCATGCAGGGTGTATTTCTGATGTGCAACCAATTCTTCTTGTGACCTTAGTCAAATTACTTGACCAGATTTTGTGACTACTTTGTGCCTGAGTCTTCTCATTCATAAAATTAGGTCATTTAGTTTAGAATCGATAGATCTTGGTTCAAATCTACATGACCATGAGCTTATGTTTTTGGAGCCTCAGATTCACCATCTGTAAAATAGGTAAATAATATTCTATCTATATCACAGGATTATTTTTGAAGAATGTATGAGCTACAAAGTACTACATTAATGTGAACTGTCACTGGCATTAAAGTTTGTAGTATTAAAGTCCTTTCCCCGACCTTTTCCAAATTATTAGAATCCTATCTCAGACATTAATAGCTGCATGACTCTGGGGAAGCTACTTAATCTCTTGGATTTCTATTTAGTTTGATCAATTCCATTTGGTCGACAAATGTACAAAAATGGGGAAGGGATGTGAGAAACAGCCCCTTATCGTTGGTTTAATTGGATAATAAGGACCATTCCAGCTCTGACATGCGTGCACTTAGAATGTGAAAACTCATCAGTGTGGGAATAGTAATCCAGGCTGTCAGTGTAGGGGCAGTGGTCTGGACTAAGGTAGATTCAACCCTCATGCCTACATATGAAGAAGAGAGGTTAAGTAGCTTGTCTAGCAGGGGACAGGGGAGAAGATCTGTACACAAATCACCATATTCCAATTAGAACAAAAGAAAAGGTCAAAGTACCTTCAAGATTTGAAGAAGAAATCAGTCAATCAATGAAGACTTCATGAAGGAGATAGGGCAGCTAGGTGGTGCAGTGGATAGAGCAGCAGTGCAGGAGTCAAGAGGACCTGAGTTCAAATCTCACCTCAGACACTTGACACTCACTAGCTGTCTGACCTTGGGCAAGTCACTTAACCCCAGTTGCCTCATCCTGGGTCATCTCCAGTCATCTTGATGAATTTCTAGTCATTGGATTCAGATGGCTCTGGAGAAGTGAGGCTGGTGACCTTGCACAGCTCTCCCTCACTCAAAACAAAGTCAAGTGCAAGTCATGTCATTATTTCTCTGATGGCAGGGTCTTCTTCAGCAACCAAGGACGAACACACAGGGAGGAGACAGTATGCAGCTGAGCTTTTAAGAAGAAAAAGCAATCATCCCCAGTCCTAGGTTTGCTTAGAGAACTAAAGAAACAGGCACACCCCAAAAGACCCCAATTGATCCTTCCCTTAGAGATGGCAATAGAAATGTGATCTCAGGATGTACCAAAATACAAATGGAAATGAATTCCTAGAGTTTATCTCGGTACCTTCCTGCTCCATTTTTTATGTCTACTTACATCCCCTGGTCACCTTGAAGCTATGCCTATTGGGGTGGGGGTGGGGGGTTGTTCTCCCCTCCGCTTAGGATGGGAATCTTCCACTGACAAGTAGTATGTTATGGTTTCTCCCTAAATCTTTCTTGAACTCCATAAACACAATTAGTATTTTGAAACAAATTCTATTATTTGTTTTATTTCTATTTATTTAATTCTATTATTTATTTTGAAACAAATTTCTATTATTCATATTATTTTGTAATGCAAGGTGCCCTTTGGATTTGTTTGATGTCATAGCACCAGGGACTGGGAGAGACCATTGGCGTCTGCTTGCTCTTATCCCGCATGGCCAAGGAGTCTTTAGTTAGGACTCAGTCCCAGACTCTGCCCCGCATGCCCCTCCCCCCAGCTCCCTGACAGTAGTTGCAAGATCTGTGCTACAAGTTGTGAGCTGCAAGTATTAAGCCTTATAATCTTTCTTTTCCTTAGATGTGGTTTCCCCGGGGGGAGGGGGGAGAGTTGTAAATCCATGGTGGCAAACAAGAAAAGCCTGAAGCCGTGAGCAAACAGGAAACAAATGATTTCAATCCCAGAATGTAAACCACCATTGACAAAGATGCATGAAGGAATCATAACAGAAGAACCTGCTGTAATTTCTCATCCAGTTACTAACAGAGTCAGTGCCACAGGGCTGGGGAGCAGTGTGCCCACCCTGGCTCAGGACAATGAGACTGTCACCTGGGACATCGCATAGGTCAGGTGGTAGATGACATGGCAGGGACTAGCGGGAGGCTACCCTACTCCCAAATATCTGCCACATTCAGGGCTCAGCGTGCTTGAAATTTTGCTATTATTAGAGAATCATTCATGATCACCTAGGATTTTAAACATAGAAAAGACCTTGAAGGTTTGGGGTTGGGGGACTTCTTTGGCCCTAGAAAGAGTCCCTTCAGAATTGGGGCTGCTTATTCTGGAGAACACATGGCAGGTGGAGAGAGGAGAGATGTAACAGCTTCTTCCCAAGTATTTGAAGGTGTGTCATGTCAAAGACAGGCTAGGTTTTTTCTGTTTATCCTCAGAGAGCAAAATTAGAAACAGTGGGCGAAATAGGTTGAGAAGCAGACCTCGGCTCTATGTGAGGGAAAAATTTTATAACAATTAGAGCTATCCAAAAATGAAATGAACTGCTTTGGAGCTAGTTACTTCCCCCATCCAGAGAGAGGCTGGCTGATGATTTGTCAGAGGTCTACGGAGCGGAATTCTGCTCAGACATATGTTTGACTAATGGCCTTCCAGGTCCTTTCCAGGCTTGAAATTCTATGACCTGAGGGTCATCTTCTTGCACTCTTGCAATTTATTTAATGTTGGACCAATCACATAAAATCATGGCATGTTTGCTAAAGAGCCAGTCTTGCAACTAGTTGGGAAGACAAGGATTCAAGAACCTGCCCCCTGCCACATACTATGAGTGATCTTGGGGTAGTCACTTAACCTCTTAATGCCCCTTCCCCACCCCAAGCAACATGCTAAGAAGGTGTGGTTCTGCACCTGCCCAGGGAGTTGGTCATTGGATGCTTTCTACACCAATGAAATCACTGGTCCAGCCACAAGGTGGGAAAAAGCATGTGACCCAAAAGCCTCCAATCAAAAGAGGGAAACTAAAAAGCTCAGAATGGGTAAATGACCTTTCCTAAACCAGAAAGGTGGGACAAGGATCCTAGTCTCCTGACTCTTTGCCTGCTATGGGTGAGTCTTGCCTTTAGCTTGTGATTTTCTTTCAAAATGCAAATGCCCTCGGGACAGGTTGAATGACTTAGTTTTGAAATAAGGAAGGATTAGGTAATGAAGTACTTTAGAAAGACTAACAAAGAAACAGAGAAGGCTGGAGAGAGGTACAAAAGCAGAAAAAAAAAAAACCAGATAGGTATTGAGACAGAGCCGGAGATGGAAACATAGAGAGAGAGAGAGAGAGAGAGAGAGAGAGAGAGAGAGAGAGAGAGAGAGAGAGAGAGAGAAGAGAAGCAGTATACTAAAGTGGCATGTCTACCAAGCTTAGGGTCAGACCCTTGCTGGCTGGATAACTCACTCAGTCTCTACCTCAGTGTCTTAAGCTGTAGAATGGGGTTGATTACATTGATATTACTTTTAAAAAAAAGAATTATTGTAAGCAAACTACATTATGTAGTGACTTTTCCCACTGGGATCTCCCATGGCAATTTGTATCTTCCTTACAGTTATTGTGTGTTTTGTATTTTAGATGCTTGTGAAGAGGTTACAGAGAACTTAATACATGTTTATTATATTGAACATAGTCGTCTGGAAAAGAGCGAGATGCCAGGCAGGGATCTCAAGTGAGATCAAAGAGTTAGTAGTAGAGTGGGAGACAAACCCTTCTTCCTAGTCCAAGGCATCCACAGACTTTGAAGACCTGAGAGCCTACTGGGTATCGCAAACCAGACCTCTAGCTTCTAAGACTGGATCGTTTGGCTGCCCCTGGGATGTTCCTGAACCTCACTCATAGTGACAGTCTTTCCTTCCTGAACCCAGCTTTGGAATGATGGGACTCTAAGCCATTTCAATAGCTGTGTGACACCTCAGCGGTAGCTGACTAGATCCCTCTAGAAAGTTTATGAATAATAGTAGCTACATTTATATAGCACTCTGGGCTTTCCAAAACTCTTGATTTTTATTTTATTTTCTTTTTTGGTGACTAGAACTGTGATTTCTTTTGTGTAGGGAGCTCCCAATACAGAATTTCCAACTCCTTCAATTTGAAAGTTCCCTGGAGGGGCAGCTAGGTGGCACAGGGGGTAGAGCAAAGGGCCCTGGAGTCAGAAGGACCTGAGTTCAAATGTGACCTCAGACACTTACTAACTGTGTGACCCTGAGCAAGTCACTTAACCCCAAATGCCTCAAAAAAGAAAGGAAGGAAGGAAGAAAGTTAGTTTCCTGGTACATTATGAGATTAAGTGATTTGCGCAGGGTCACATATCTAGTATGTGGTTGAGTCAGGATTTGAACCAGGGTTTTCCTGATTTGGATCAACTCACTATCCATTAGGACAGCCTGCCTTCAGCAAAGCACTCTGTATCTCATTTGGGTTCAATGCAACTCCATAAGGTAGGTGCTACAAGTGTTATTATTATTTCCATTTTACAGATGAGAAAACTGAGGCTCAGATGTTTTAAGTCATTTGCCCAGAGTCAATCGTCTAGGAAGTGTCAGAGCCAGGTTTAAATGCAGGCATTTCCTGAATACAAGTCCAGAAAAAAATTTTTTCCACCATGTTGGGTCTCATAATTGTTCGCTGATTTCAGCTGAATTGAGCAGAATTAACTATAGTAAGTTCAAATGACTAAGGCTCTGTGAAGTAAAACTACTCCTTCCTGTGGAAGGACCCAACCTGCTCTTTGCATTCTCATCTGTAATCACTACCACTTGCCCCATTTGATTCCTGGGGTTCACCCAGGAACCAAATGTTTTGTTTTGAAAGCATTGAACAACTGTATCCTTCTCTTTGGATTTCTTAGAATCAGAAAGACAGGACTGTTCAGGGTTGGCACTCTTGATGCGGAGAGTTGGAGAGGTGTTTCTGTGTCATCCCTTCTGCAAAGAAGGCATGAAATGGCATTGCTGAGAAAATGAAGGTTGGCAAGAAGCAAAGAGGAAGCTGATTTGGGGGCATGGACCAAGGGAAGGAGGAGAGATGCTCTTTAGACTCAACTGTGCCTCTCTCCCCTCCCCCCAGTCCCTCAGAAGAGAGTGACACATCTCGAAAGAGAAGAAAAGGGGGAAGGGGTTGCCTTGCATTCCTGAAGCCCTCATTAGCAGGAATAAAGCCCATTCCAAAATCCCTCCACCCTTTCTGCCAATTCAGGACAGCTGGCAGCTCAGAGTCGGGACTTTTGTCTTAAATTCAGGGCGGTCCCGGATGGTTGGCAACTCTACCGGGGACACATTTCCAGGGAAGCAAACTTTAGATTTTCAAAACAGAAAGAAAAGACAAAAAAAAAGCCCATCCCCCATCATGATTGCACCTCCTAATGCTTGCAGAGACCGGGGGACCCCACACTATCTCCTCTCAGGGAAGATGCCTTACCTTCATTCCTATGAAGACATGTTTCTATGTGCCCAATTCTGGGGACTTCTTATATTTCTCCACTGAATCCCTTACAGTGTTTTGAGTAAATTACAAGGCTCTTATCAGTGGCAGTGGCCTTATTGTTCTGCAAAGATATCTTCCTTTGTCATAAAACAATAACTTGTTGTAAGGAGTGCTTTTTTAGGTCTACCATTCAGACAGACTAATTGTATCTTTTAATCTGGGTCAAACTGCTCTTGCTTATTACAAATTGGCTCCAAATCCTAAAAATAAGAAAAAAGTGAGGAACATTTGCAAATAATTTAGTGGCAGAATTACCCTTAGATAAACACTATGTAATGTTTAGAAGAAATACTGCCCCACCCCCCACCCCAACTCCCAATCCTCAGCCATTTATTCCTCCGGCTGTCTGGGAAAGGAAAGGGGAAGGAGAAGAAACAAGGGATAGTGGGGAGCGGGACAGGTATTGGGGAAAAGGGGACATGGAATATTCCTAGTCAAAGATTCTTCCAGCATAAAGAGGTTGTGAAAGCAGGAGGACCCTACCTGCCACTAGAACAAGGAAATTGAGAGAACTCATTTGCAATGCTCACCTGGACATAAACAAGTAGGTTCTCAGGGAGAACAAAGATACTGAGTCTGGTTCAGGACATGTTGAGTCAGAGGCACTCCTCTTAGGTAGAGATGATGGAATCATTGCATTTCATCCTGGAAAGGGCCTTAGTGATCATTTCATTCAACTCCTGGAGTTTACAGATGAAGAAACAGAGACGTGGAGATGGAGTAAGTTATTTGCCCAAGGGTTGTCAGTGGGACACGAGTCCTTATTCCTGTTTGAGGGCACTGTAAGGATGCAAGGTAGGAGAGCATAATCAGCGGTGCAAGCCACAGCCTTTGAGCCCACCTGGCAAATTTAACTAATTGGTACAGTATGGATTTGAAACTAAGCCTTCTGGCTTCAAGTTCTGCAGTCACCTGCAAAGTCAAAGGCAGGGCATTAGCTTGGGAGAAAAGCCAGGTTGGAAACAGATCTAGGGAGGAGACCAAGGACAACCAAAGTCAGCTTTAAGTCACTGGAAGGATGTATGTATATAGGAGAGTGGATGAGGGTAGGATGGGGGATATAGGTTGCATGGAGAGGTGGGAGAATACAATTTCATGACATCATAGTTTGCATAGGATTTAGGTCTGGGAGGAACTTTAGAGTTCTTAGAGATCCCCTCTTTTTAACAGAGGAGGAGCCTAGGGAGTAAATGACTTAGCCAAGATTATTTGGGTAGTAAGTACTCTAGAATAGCAGAGATTAGAATTTAGGCCTTCTGAATTCAAATGTAGAGTTCTTTTTCTATACAACACCTCACCATCAGGGATCAGTCCTAATAATATTGGGGGCAACCTAAGAGAAAACTTCTCCTCAGTCAGTCCTTCAGTTGCTCTCAACATCTCTTAGGATATGACCTGCTGGAGTACAAATTCTAGCTACCTTGGAAAGGAAACTACAGAAATGTTCACAAACGGATTTCTATGGGCTCCATAATCCTCCCCTAATGTAGCCTTCTATACACTGGAGCATTTCTCCTCTTACTTACACGTTGAGTCCCTAGAGGACTGGATAGCTGTCCCTCCCCCTCGGGATTCTGGAGACACCCCTAAATAATAGTGGTTATATGGTATTGCTGGCAACTTGAGGCTCCATACCAATATATATTCTCTTCAATATCACTTGCAGGTTAATGTCTTCTCAATGTCATTGATTGTCTCACTGATTAGCATCTCAATATCATTTAACCAATTAATAAAAATTAAATTTTACAAAGGGACATTTGAAAAAGATATAGCAAAAAGCATTGAATAATTCAATACTACTATGTACTATAATACTATACTCCCTATACTACCTTAGTCCCTGAGAAAGAAAGCTCACTTAAAGCAATTGCTACAGAGCATTTGCCCCCACCAAGATTATTTCCAAATGTGGCATAGCTGTTGTATGAGCTTACTGCGCAGCTAACTTGCAGTTCACATCTTGGCTACGACAGAACCACTGCTACACCAGATCAAGCAGGTCTCAGTTGCCTCTCTGGGGTCAGCTGCTGGCAAACTCTCCTATAATATGACACCAGTCCCTGGTTTCTGGCTGCTTGTTCTTCCAACCTTTTTGCAGCTTACAAGCTTCCAGCCATCTCCAAATCATCTTCACCTAAGAGCAGAGTGGAAAAGGCATAACGGAGACAGAAACAACATTTATTGTGACTTCATTGGTACTAAGTAAGAGAGGATCCAAGATCTCTTCTCTCCCAGAGTCCTACAGACTTTATCTTCCTCACTCCAATAAAACAAGGATGCAAGAGCATCCTTGGGAGTTTTTTGGGTGCACCCTCTATTCCAGTTCAGCAGGCAATCAAAAGCCTGTCTTCAACATATAGTAAATAGGTGAGAAAAAAAATTTACCTAATACTTCTGTATATTCTGAAGAAGAAAACAGGTTCTGTCTATTACCATGCCTAGAAGCTGGCTCACTAAGCATCTCACATAGGTTGGCAGCAGGCTTCTGCCTACTACAAATACTCAAGAGATGGGATTCCTCTTGGCCAGTCTCACTATTACATTAAATAATACCTTGGTGTTTTTACCTTTTCCAAAATGTTTTTTGCCTCATTTCATAGGAATATAGCTCAGAGGTGGAAGGGATGTTGAAGATCATCTAGTTCAACTTTCTCTCCCATTTTATAGAAGTGGAAATCTACCTACTAAACAAAAGAACTGGGATTCACACCAAGATCCTTATCTCCAAAACCATTGGTCTTTCCATCATATGATAATGCTTCCCACTATAAACCAACCAAATCCTGTAAAATAAGGAGAGTAGCAATCATTATGCCTATTTAAAAGATGAGGAAGAAGGCCTACCAAGGTGAAATAAGCTAAAATCAAACAATTATTGAATAATCACCCTTACCACTAAGCCAAACTACCTCTCAGTTAGATCATGGTACCGTGTCTTTAGAGCAAGAAGGCGCCTTCGATATAGCCTAGTCTAACATCCTTCATTTTGTAGCTGAAGATGAGGATGAGGATGAAAAATAGCATTTATATATAATCTACTAAATGATAGGTACCATGCTAAGCGCTTTAATAGAAATATAATAGTAACTAACATTTATATGGTGCTTACTATGTGCCAGCCACTCTGCTAAGTGATTTACAATTACTATCTCATTTGATTCTCATAACAATCCTGGGAGATATTATCATCCCCATTTTATTGATGTGGAAACTGAGGAAAACAGAAGTGCAGTGACTTGTCCAGGGTTACACAGCTAACACGTGTCTAAGGCTAGATTTGAACTCAGGTCTTCTTGACTTCCGGCCCAGTGCTCTATCCACTGCATAACCTAGGGATTTGCTAAAATCACCTAAGTATTAATTGTGAAAAGCTAGGATTTGAATACAGATCCCCTGATTTGGAAACTCCACACCCTTTCTGTGGTACTATTTCCTCATCACCTGGTGAATTTCTCCCTTTGCTCTGAAATATTTTAGTGATGTCTGGCATCAAAATGATTACTGATAGTAGATCTCAGGGACAGCCAGTCAAACATCAGTAAGCACATCTGGAGGGCTGTCTCCTAATTGTGACTGGGTATCTTGCCAGGCTGATATCTCTACAAAGGCTTTCACTCTCCTTCCCCATCCCCCCACAAAGCCCTGGGTGGAAATCGACATGCTGACTTCATCCTCCAGCATTCCAACAGCCCCCAAAATTGAACACCCATTTATGTCCAGACCCGGGAGAAAAAGCGTAGCTTAGATAAAGGTTTTTTGCCAGCAAGACAAATGTTTTCCAGCAGAAACAGATGGTGTGGCTGCCAAGGCACATGCTTATCTCAGAACCAAATAGTGCCTTTGAAGAAAGGTAGGCGGAGTAACTACTCCTGCCCACCCCATTACCACACATTCCCATTTGTGCTGGACACCCCTTGTGCCATTAAAATTAAAGACTTGTGAAAACACTGGACATCAACTTCATATAAAAGTTTCTGTCCCTCAGAAAATAGGGTCTACGGCAAAAATGTAGGTCTTCGGTGATCAAATTAGGCCTAGACCTACACATTGACAGAAGAGGTGGATGCCTCTGTGGTATGATTTCAGCGGCATCTGAGGACCTCCTCTCCACCCCACTCCCCTTGCACACACTTCCAAGTGTCTTCCCCACATACTTAAATAATCATCATTTCTAATACCTTTGAACTATTTCATTGAAGGTCCCTATTAAAAATGTAAAAATGTCCCTTAAGAGAAGAAACCCACAGAAATAATATGGTTTATGAATTTAACTTGTCCTGACTTAGTTAATCAATCTATCAGTCCCTGATCGATATCCTGAGGACATGGAACACCAGAGAGCTAAGATTTAGAAACCCAGATTCAAATCCCAACTCTGCCATTTCTTAAAAGTATGACTTTAGGAAAATAATTTCTCTCTAGTCCCCAGGATCCTCTCTTTAAAGTAAGGGGAAATAGACTAGGTCAGTCAATAAACATTTTAGAAGACCTTGGGCAAGTCACTTAACCCCAGTTGCCTCATCCTGGATCATCTCCAGTCATCCTGAGGAATATCAGATCACTGGAGTCAGATGGCTCTGGAGGAGAAGTGAGGCTGGTGACCTTGCACAGCCCTCCCTCACTCAACACAAAGTCAAGGGCAAGTTATGTCATTATTTCTCTGATGGCATGGTCTTTTTGGGCAATGAAGGATGAACACACACATTAAGTACCTACTATGTGCCAGACCCTGTGGCAAGGTCTGAAGATAGAAAGAAATGCAAGAGGCAATCCTTACTCTCAGGAGCTCACAGTCTATAGGGGAAGATAATAAGCATATAATTATGTACAAATAAACCCCCAAAACTAAACACAGGATAATTTAGAAATAATCAACAGAGGGAAGGTATTAGCAGTAAGGGAGATCAAGAAAGGCTTCCTGAAGCAGATAGGATTTTTAGTCAGGGAAGGAAGTAAGGAAGTAAAGTTGATGAAGGAGAGCATTCCAGGCATGGGGGGTCAGGCAGTGAAAATGATCACAGTGGGAAGATGAAATGTCTAGGGAACACCAAAGCCAGGCTCGGCAGACTTGCAAGTAGGAGAGTAATGTGGGGAGTTGTAAGGTATAAGAAGACTAGAAAGTCTCGGGGGAGAGCAGGTTATAACAGGCTTTGAACATCAAACTCAGAATTTCATGTTTGATCCTTGGAGGTGAGAGGAAAGCAATGGAGTTTATAGAGTAGGGAGGTGACGTTGTCACACATGGACTTTATGAAGATCACTTTGACAATTGAGTGGAGGAAGCACTGGGGACAAACTTGTGGCAGGAAGAACCGCCAGCAGGCCATTGCAACAGTCCAGGTGTTATTTAATAAGACCTACATCAGAGTGGTGACAGTTGAGGAAAGAAGGGGGTGTATGCAAAAGTTCTTAGATAACATCAACAAGCCTTGATAACAGATTGGACATGGTGTGCAAAATAGAGCGAGGAATTGAGGATGATACTTAGTTTTCAGTCCTGAGTGACTGGGAGGATGGTGGTACTCTTACCAGCAGGAAGGAAGTTAGGAAGGTTGGGGGGAGGGGAGATTAGTGATTGCAATTTGGGACATGTTGATTTTAAAATACCTATGAGACATCTAGTTCAGGATGCCCAATAGGACATTGGACGTATGAGAAGTTAGGGCAGGATAAGTAGATCTAAGAGTGTTCGAACAGAGATAATAATTGGAGTTGATGGGATCTCCAAGTAAATAGTATAGAAAAAAAGAGAAGAGGGCCCAGATCAGACATGTGGGACACTGATGATTATGGAACATGACCTGGATGAAGCAAAGTAGACTGAAAGGAAGTGGTCAGACAGGCAAGAGGAGAACTGGGGAGAGTTTGTCATGTGTGTGGTGTTCAGTCATTTTCAGTCATACCTGACTCTTTGTGGGTTTTCTTGGCAAAGATACTGGAGTGGTTACCATTTCCTTCTCCAGCTCAGTTTGCAGAGGAGGAACTAAGGCAAACAAGGTTAAGTGATTTGCTCAGGGTTACACAGCTAGTAAATGTCTGAGGCCAGATTTGAACTCAGGTTTTCTTGACTCCAGGCCTATCACTCTATCCCCTGTGCCCCCAAGTCAGCCATCACAAAAACCTAAAGAGAAGAAAGCATCAAGGAGAAGAGGTTAATTAATAGTGTCAAATGCTAAGAGAAGTCAAGAAGGATGAGGACTGAGGGAAAAAGACCATTGGATCTGGCAATTAGGAGATTGGGAGTAACTTTGGAGAGAGCAGTTTTGGTTGGTTGAATGATGAGATTAGAAGACAGATTGTAGAATTAGGAAGAGAAGGAGAGGAAAAGAAGCAGAGAGAACAACTACAAATAGCCTTCTCAAAGGATTTAGGTACAAAAGGGAGAAGAGATAGGAGATGGTAGAAGTGGGGATAGATGGATTAAGTGAGCAGTTTTAAATGAGAGAGACATGAGCATATTTGTAGGCACTAGGGAAGCAGCCAATAGGGAGATGACCCCTAAGATTTCTTCTAGCTCAGATATTCTGTGATTCGCCGTTAAGAGATAATCGCAAAATGATCTAGAGCTTGGGACACCTTAGAGGAAGGAAACAGCCAGAGTGGGAATGCTATCAAGAGTGCATCTGAGAAAGGCCAGAGCACTTCAGGAAAGGGTCATGACAGAGTAGGAGGGGCATCCTGAAGGAGATATAAATGAAGCCAAAGAACCAATTTTGCTAATTTTGCAATATTGCCCACCAGCATGGGCCTGACAGTTGTTACCTAGACCTTGATATCACTACTTTGGGGATCCCCCAGTGAAGGACATCATGTACCCATAGAGCTGGCACGTGCTATGCAATTTATAGTCTTAGAGAGTTTTCTGAAGGCACTGAGAGATCAAAAGATCTGTCCAGGGTCACACAGCCAGAAGGTGCCATAGGTAGACCTCTGAAGGCATCACTCTAGCCAGTGCACCATGCTGCCTCTCAAAACAAGGAGATCCAGCAGAGACAGCTTCCTCTCTAAAGAAGGAGAAAAAACGGGAAGAGAATTGAATTTGGATTCAGGGGACCTAGGTTTGGATTTCAACTCCACTATTTTTTAATTGGAGTGACCTTAGACAAATTACTTTTACTCCTTCATTCTGTCTTTAGTGAAAATTAGGGCATGATCTACACAGTGGAAGCTAAGTCCTGAGTGCTCATGGGCTGATCTCAAAGGGTCAGTCAATTGATTGATCAGTCAATCAAACTATGGAGAGAGGAGTCAAATACCAACCTCCCCTTCTTTCTTGCCTGTATCCAGGTCAGTCCCTGAACCATCCTTCCTCTATCATCAGTCTAACTCTCAGCTCACCCGAATGAGCATTAGTCCAGCCCTTCCCTAAGCCTTGTTCACTGAACCTAATGCCAGCCCCATGACACTTGCTAACCAGAGAGGAGGGTTCACAGGAGCAGACCCAGTTAATTTGGGGGAAGCAGGCCTGTCTTGGGCAGCTAGCTTGAAAAAAAATCATAGAATCTTAGATTTAGAGCTGGAAGAGGCCTTAGATGCCCCGTCCAACCCTTTCATTTCTTCATTTTACATATGAGGAAACTGAGGCCCAGGGAGGTCACATGACTTATCCTAGGTAACACACATATTAATAATGGCAAAGTTAGAATTCAAACTCAGGCCTTTGCACCACAAACCCAATATTTTTTTTTCCGTGATACTGTTCCTGCTCTCAACACCTAACAAGTGTTAATCCTGTCCTCCATACCACTGCCTGAGATGAAAGGACATCTCTGGACCAGAGGTAAAACATGGCTTCTCTTGTTTTGTTAGCTTGGTGATTAAGCTCTGAATGGTCAATATAATCATTACAGATCAATTTTTGTCATGTGAGACTAGAAAACCAGAGCTGACACTAAAGTCCTTCAGGAAAAACAATGCCTTCTCAGTTCTTCTCATCAGACTCATCCTCACGTTTGACTGGAAATGCTGAGTGGGGGAGTTTCTGCAGTGGGTAACCATCCTGGCTTTACTGAAAAGGTCCCCAGTCCCCAGCTCAACCAACATTAGGGTGACACATGTAGTCAATTTTTTTATTATCTGCACTGTGGATTATCCATGGAGAATTTTTAATGCTTCCCCTACTGTCTAGCTGGCATGTGCTCAAAGAAAGCAGACATTTTCATTTGATCCTAAGCCAAACTTAATTAATAAAGTAAATATACTGGAAAAGTCATATAATGTAATCCAAGGCCAAATAAAAATGATTTTTAATTATCCTGACCACTTTAATTAGGATTCCACTTATTTGAAATCTGTGATCATTTAACTTGGGTTGGACTGAAGTTTACTTCTCCACTATCTATGAAAAAAGCATTCTCTAAGCAAATCGATAATGTAAACCAAATTGGAAGAGTTGTGTTTAAACTACCTAATAAAACATTGTTTTAAGGTGCCCTCAAACACTCAGAAACCCATTTCTCTACAAAGGATCATATGGTCATTCAAAACAATTCACATGCACATATATCGACACATAGCTAGATATATACACACGCATCTACATATATCTGCATATATACATGCAAATGTATATGTGCATGTATATTCATTAAGATCAAATTTGTAATAGCCTATACTACACAAAATATTCTCACCTTGGTTTGAATTATTGTATTATTGAAGAGCAATGAAAATAAGTAAATGAGTCATGATCAAATCCGCTGTTTCATTCGTTCGTGTTGACAAATGAGTGTGGTTTAACTCTTTTTCTAACCTGCGATGTGAATTTCAGTGAATCGCTCAGCCCCTCTGGGCCTCAGTTTCTTTATATATAAAACCAAGAAAGGCAATTAATGATTTCCAAGGTCCCTTCTAACTCTAATCCTCTAACATTATACATATATGTAGATTGATAATATCTAAAAACATGTGTATGTATATGTACATGTATGTGTACATATGTATGCCTATGTGTGCATGCATGTCTATCTCCTATGGAGGATTTATAGAAAAGTGGACGAGAATCACACAGGATAAGGAAGAAGAGATAAATTATTATCTGCACCAATGTTGACAGCAACTACACGGACGAGATCGTGGATTGATTAAAGTGCAGCTTCTGTGTGTGTGTGTGTGTGTGTGTGTGTGTGTGTGTGTGTGTGTGTGCATATACAAATATACAGCAGTGTTGATGCATTATAAATACTACACCCAGAGCTAGTAAGCTCACATCTATTTGGTGCTTTAAGATTTTAAAAAAGCATTTTCTTCAAGACAACTCTGTGAGGAAGGCATGACACATTATTTCCCCCATTTTACAGATGAAGAAACTGAGGCCCAGAAAAGTACAGCAACCTCTTCAATTGTCCAGCCAGTAAGGTTCAGAGCTGGAATTCAAACCGAGGCCTCCTGATGCCAGGTCCAGGGCACCTTGTGGCACATCTGGACTGCCTTTGAGGATGGGCTGGCACAGAAAACAGCAAAGCAAATTGGTAAAAGTCCCCAGTGGATCCCATTCACTCAATTGAGACTCTGCCCACGTTCCATAAAAAGTCGTTTTTTCCTTTCAGTTGAAGGATGAGATCGCTACATCTCTGTCACCTACCCAGAGAAGAAAGTGCTGTAGAAAGACAGATTAGATCATCTATTATCAAGTAGGCAAAAGATAGACCAAGAAGACACCTGCAGTTTACCAGATGTTCTATCAATTATAGGAAGTCTTGGGGAAATAATATGCTTTCCCCCTCCCTCCAGTTCATGCAGTCAAAGGAAGATTAGGGAAGGGACCAAGCCACCTACCCCTCAATTTGCCTTTGTTCCCAGGGACATACTGGTGTGATTTTAGCTCCCAAATCAGGTTTAGTCACATTCTCCATGAGTCCTGTGAATTTGGGCTGAAAATTCCCAAGGAAAAAAGAAAGATCATTAGGAGCATGTTGGTTTATGTGAGTAGGAAGCAATATTCATGCTTATGAAGCATTATCAATTTCTCACCAAGAAAATCTGTCATATCTGTTTAAATTCTGGCCAACACCAAAAAGTATACATTATGAGACTCCCACAAAGACAAGCTTCCTTATTTAAATTTGCACGCCTTTGGGAGGGGTAATATTTGATGGTTCCATCAGTCATTAACACACTCATCTCAGCACCTGTCAGCATATCATAAGATATCATAAGATAATAAATTTAGAGCTAGAATGAGCCTCAGAGTCTTTCTAGAACACCCTATTCCCACCCCCAACTTTACAGAGGCCCAGCAGTATTACATCATTTTTTCCCAAGGTCCCATAGTTTGCAAATGTCAGATTAGAGCCCAGGTTCTCTGCCTCCTTAGTCAGGGCTCTTTTTACTGTACAATAATATCTCTATATGAGTTTGTATAAAAAGAGTCTGGGGTTCTTAATGAATTTATTTGAATGGATGGTATCTTAATAGTATCATGTGGCAGCCACCAAAAGACAATGCCATTGTAAGAGAAGCTCAGTGTCGTAAAACATAGATTTAAACCTAAAAGAGATCTCTTCTTGTTATAGCTGAGGAAACTGAGGCCAAGGAACTTATTTGTTTGCACATGTAGGAAGCAACAGAACAAGAATTTTAGGCAATTTTCTCTGACTCTAAATCTATCAGTATTTCCATTGCAGGAAGCTTGGTAAGACATATTCAAATTTTGCCTCCAATCTTGTATTCCCTGTGTGGCCTGGGAAAGTCCCTTAATCTCTAGACAGAGGCATCATGGAAAAGTTATCACGTATCTGCAAGAGATGTTCCATGCTCCCCACCATAAAGGAAAAGAAATGACTTGATGATGGCAGACGTAGGACTACCAAAATGTAGAAAATGAATTTGGAATAGACCATGACTGCTGTGAGACAGTTACATGGCACAGTGGGAAGAGTACCAGGCTTTTATCTTTGCCAAGAAAACCCTAAATGAGGTAAGAGTCAGATACAACAAATGATGGAACAAGAAAAATGTTGCTCTAGTGGGGAACTTGGGAAAATGAGAGCTCTTGAACAAATTTCTTGTGAATTTGTTTTTCCAAAACTCAATCAGGCAAAAGAAATCAATTTTTTAAAAAAAAACCTTGAACCTCTCTGATGACCATTCCAACAAGACTGCTGAATTCAATTATTTGAAAGGCTAGGATATGGAAGAGCCATTAGACATGTTGTACTTGACCCCACATGTCAGAACTGGGAACAACGGATGACAGTTGTTGAGAGAAAATTTAAGCTTTGTATAAGGAAAAGCTTCTTGACAGAGCTATCAAAAATGAGAAGGGCTATTTCCTATGGCATATCGTATGACACTATAATCTAAGGTCTGCAAGTATATGTTAAATGTTTATTTGTTAAAAAATGCTATAACATTTCTGATCAGGTCCAAGTGGCCTCTGAGACCCTTTCCAATTCTTCTTTTTTATTCTGAATTTCAGAAATAAAACAAGCATTTCCATAATATAGAAAAGAAAAAGATGATAGTACATGAAAGTGCAAATCTGTTGTATATGACTTGCAATTCCTTTTAAATATATAATAAATTTATCATGTAACTTTCTTTTTTTCCCTTCTCCCATCCTAAAGATGGCTACCATTAGACACAAATGTGTGTGTGTGTGTGTGTGTGTGTGTGTATAAAATCATTCTACACATATTTCTATTTATCAGTGCTTTCTCTGGATGCAGATAGCATCTTCTTGCATAGGTCCTTTGAAGTTAATTTGGGTATTTATAATAGTCAAAATGAAATAGTCACTCAAAGTTGTTCTTAAAACCACATTCTCTTGGTTCTGCTTAATTGATCCCTTTCAATTCTGAGATTCTATAGTTCTATGGTTCTGAGTTCTCGGTTCCTCCATTGTCTTACTGCTCAAGGGCTCAGCACAACTTGAACTAAGCATAGGAGCAAACAAATTAAATAATGTTTAGCGTAACTAGAGGTTACTTCTCAGGAAAGGCCAGAAGACTATCCTCCCTGGATCCTGCTTCCTAAAAGAGGAGGACCTCAGGGGATTAGGAAAATAAGAATAGTTGATCCTCCCTCCCTTTTTGAGAATTAAAAGGATTTCACTACAAATATATCAAAGTAGCAATACCTCAACTGGGCAATACTTGGGAACCTAGTTCCTTTAAGGTAAGGTATATGTAAAAATTTTGCATTTACTTATCCATGAGCATTTCATCTAACCCTTCCCCCATTCCTGTCTTCCCTCCCCAAAGTGGAATTTACCTTCTGCTTCCTGAGGGTAAGACTGGTTCACTTTTGAGCCCTCACCACCTAGCAGGGTGCCAGGTACACTGTAGGTACTTAATGCTCCTTGATTTGAATTGAACCTACATTCTTAGCTCTACCTCTCACTTTCTCCTTAAATTTCTCCTTTCTCTCTGTACTTTAGTTTCCCCAACCTAAAAATGTGAGGATCAGAATAGATAATCTTTAAGGTCCTGAGTAGACCTTAAACACTATTCGTTCCTATTTCCAAGCAACTCAGCCCTCTCATGCTCTCTTTCCAAGTCCTGCTCAGATCATTCCTTCACACTAAGGTATAAGTGAAGGATGAGTGCTGTTTTGTCCTTTCCAAAGGAAATTTGTAATTTAGAAAGGATAAAAATTTTCAGCTTAGTTGCATGGAATGCTTAATGGGAGAACTTCAACATTTGAGGGAGAATTTTGGAGGGTGGACACTGAAATTTTTCTAGTGACCTTGAAACCTTAACACCATAAGTAATGATGAACCAGGAGATGCTGATAGAATCTAGGGATCCTGAGTCAGTAGGGATTATCTATTTTAAAATCTCTGGTTCCATGTTAACTTGACCAAAGCCTGCCTCACTCTTCTTGCCAAACCAGTGTATAATTCTCTTCCTCCAGGATGTTTTACTTGTATTTATACCCATCTCTTTTCCAGTTCATTCCTTAATCTTGACATGCTAGAAACATACTAGAAACATTCAGACTCCCTCATGATACTAAATTCTATCTTTATGGCAAGAATTAGAACAAATTTAAAGCATTGCTTTAAGTTCAAACTCTGTGCCACTGAAAATATTGTAACCATCTCCAATATCGGCATGTGTTATTTTCTTTTTAGTTCTATTAGAATGTGCTAATTAATTTTCTCTGTGAATAGCACCCATCAATCACCAGTGAGCTTGCCTCTGAAATTCTTTATCTGACTATCTAGGTTTATCATCAGTCAAGGTAAATAAAGAGATGCCCATTGTGCTGTAATATGATAGATGCAAGGGAATCCTTTAGCTCTGTTTAACTTGGAGCAATAGTCTTCTCCAATGGTGCACATTTCTATCCCACTGAACCATTGTTAATGAGGACAGGATAAGGATTGTCATGAGGAGACCCAGCAAGAGGTGGTTCTGAAGATATGGCACCTATCTACGCTCTACCTTTCAGATTTGGTAAGAGACATATAATTCCCCACTAAAACCTTCTCAGCAAATGGGCTAAACCAGGTTGATGGTAACTGACAGGCCTTAAACCTGAGGATGAGTTAGGGAGGTGTCTACCCCAAGCATAGGAAGACTTACCCTGATGGAATGGGCAGATGAGAACAATTTATTCCAACAGCCATGTAGGCAGCTGAAGCCTCACTGTGGAGTGCTTTACAGCTTGGTCAGACTTAGAAGACACCAGGGTCATTCACTGCATCCAGGGCCATAGCCAGCCATCTGGACATTTGTTCTGCCACTGAACTGCAATGACTCTGGAAGAAAAAGTGAGGCTGATGATTTTGTGCAACTCTGCCTCACTTAAATCTAATTCACATACAAGTCATCATGCCATGATGTCCTTGGTCTTCATAAAAAAAAATTGAAGGACAAACAATGACAATCTTTTATTTATTCATGTGTATGAAACAGGCTACAATAGTGAGTTCTTCATTGCTGGTGGCATGCAAGTGGAGATTGGATAACCATCTGATAATAATAGCTAACATGTATATCGTACCTGTTGTTATTCTTATTCTGTCATATCCAACTCTTCATGACCCCATTTGGGGTTTCCTTGTCAGAGATATTGGAATGGTTTGCTATTTCCTTCTCTATCTCATTTTACAGATGTGGAAACTGGGGCAAACAAAATTAAGTGACTTGCCCAAGTCCCACACTAGTAAGTATGTGAGGTCAAATTGAAGTTCTACTTTCCTGACTCCAGGCCCAGCACTCTATCCACTGGGCCACCTAGCTGCTTCCATATTGTACCTACTGTGTGCTAAGTGCTTTATAAATATTATCTCATTTGATCTTTACAAACACTCTAGGAGGGAGATGCTATTGTTATCATCCCTACTTTATAGATGAGGGAACTGAGGAAAACAGCGGTTAAATGATTTGCCCAGGGTCACACAGCTAGTAAGTGTCTGAGGTCAAATTTGGACTCAGGTCTTCTTGACTCCAGGCCCAGTGCACTATCCCCTGCACCACTTAGCTGCCATTTCTCAGGAATGTCATGGATGGGATTCCTGGATTAGAGATCTCTGAGGCCCCTTCTCTGATATTCCTTTCAGTACAGGCCTTTATCACAGGTATGCAGGTTGAAAATCCTAGGAAAGGCAGATAGTTGTTTGGGAGAAAACATGGCAGTCTCATATCACTCATATCTCCATCTCCCCTGTTATTCCTTATCCTTTCTGGCTATTTAAAGAGCATTATTAAGCCCTTTTAACCCTATTGTTTGGCTAGCCAGCAAGGTCCAAGTCTGGGTGTATTTGTGACAAAATATAGACTTGAGTGATCAGTTAACATAATTACTTGGAAATTCAGTGCTTATTGTGAATTAGGTCAGGTAAGTGAAGGAAAGTGACTAGGGAGAGGTAGTATGGAACCTGGAGGTTCAGAAGATCCTAGAGTCGAAAATTTGCACCTGGATTGTAGGAGCATAGATACTGGAAGCAGATAGAAGCTGTCACATTCTCCTGGGTCCTGCAAGCCCTAAGACCCAATGCAGCTTTGTTACCCTCCTATACAGCCATAGCACCATTTGGGAAACAATGAAGAAAGAATCCTAGCACTAGAGGGGTTTAAGTTCTGAGTCCCCTATGACCTTTGCAGGGAAATGAGAGCACTAGGGGACAAGAAAATGAATTCAAAGTCTGGGTTTGAGACTGTGAGTCCTTTTCAGTAATGTGCCCACATTCTTGAGCATGTGACAGAATCTGTCTGGGAAAGGGATTGCAGAGTAACCATTGTATATAGATCCTGATAATTCAGGTAAGAAACTTTCTCAGTATGCCAACCTATGGTGCACTCCAGTCTGGGGCACTGGTAACAGATTATAGCTCAAAGAGGCTAAGCCAGGGGTGGGGAACCTGGTCTTGAGGCTGCAGTTCTCCATCCCTGGCTAAGCTCTTAGGAGCTCTAACAGCTGAAATCCTTTGTGATATCTTCCTGGATCTTTGCCCTTCCCTTTATCTCCCATCATCCTCCCTCCTCATTTCCTTTCTTACCTTAGATAATACTGCTCAGAGCATTATAGTGTACTGGATTTCTCTGTGCAATACCACACTCTCATGCACACACACACACACACACACGCACACACTTGTTTTCTTCTCCAGTCAGTGCTTTCCAAATATGTTTAAAATGTTTACACTCTATAGCTCAAATAAAAGCATGCAGCAACTCCTGGGAGACTGAGAGCAGACGATGAGTCAATCAGCTTTGGGATGGAGTTGTTGAAAATCAGCTTCTCTGAGACACACACACAGAAGCAGAGTCTGGCTGCTCTGGGTGCCTTGCTGGGGGGTTGTTCTTCTGAGGCCAGTGGATGGCTTGGGGGTTGGGGTTGAGAATTGGAATGAAATCTGTGTTTTTAAGAAAATGAAGCTGAAAGTATTTAACCTTGAACCATAAACAGGAGCAATAAATTAAACAGAGGCCCCATAACAAGAAATCATAAAGGGAAAGTCACGTTCTGAGCAAAGAGAACTTTGTGTTGCCAGGGCTGGTGAGAGAAACTAATCACCACTAAGTACCAGTTCAATGACTTTTCATCCAGTAAATGAAGGGCACGGGCTGTATCAAAGCATCTGTGTCTAATAATAGTAATAATAATTACTAACATTTATATAGGTAGGTACTATCCATTGCACCACCTAACCGTCTCAGAGGTAGCTGTATGGCATAGCAGTTAGATCACTGGATTTGTAGTCAGAAAGATGAATTTGAATCCTGCCTCAGATATTTACTAGGTAGCCAAGTCAGTTAACCTCTCTGGGCCTCACTTCCTCATCTATAAAATGGGGGTAATGATAGTACCTACCTCCCAGGATGGTTGTGAGATTCAAATGAGATCTTGGACATAAAACACTATATAAATGTTAGTACCTACCACCATGTATCATACTTATTTGTGAAAATATTTTCACACACACACACATACACACACACACAAACACACGACTTTGTATGCCCAGTGCTAAGCATGGAGCCTAGAAGATAGCAGGTAGTTACTAAATGCTTGTTGATTGATTACTAGCTAAAAATTTTTATTGAATTTTTTTACACAATCTAAGGCACTTATGCAAATATAAGGTTCTGTTTAATGAAGATGTTCTGAACACTTTGAAATGAGTCTGTTGGCTCATGGAACCCTCAAATGTTGGCCCATGAAAGCTAAAAACAATCAGAAAGTGGAGAGCCAAATTCTTACCATGTAAGGACTGTAAGTGATCATTCTATCCATTTTCTGCCTGCACAAAGGACCAACTTTTGAACCACATACAGGCAGAAGACAGAGTATTGAAGGGATGTTGTGTAAGCGCACATAGTTGGCTTTGGTACCCTCAAATAAGCAAGACTGCTAGGCAGAAGAATCACAGAAGCATAGGATAGGCCAGTATAGGGAAGGACTTCTGAAATCACTCTGTCCTTCTCCTATCAGTCTTCAGTCCACAAACCTAATTCTCCATATTAAGGTATGGAAATGCAACAGCTGCCCCTATGCCCCTTCTAAAGCCCTTAGGTAAACTCAAGCCTAGGACTTGGAAACAAATCTACGTGAAGGAGCAACATGCCCACATCTTCCTAGACTGGTACACCAAGAAAGACAATGCTGAAGTGTAGACTTATCATACTTGGACAGATGGCTCATACCAGCAGAGCTAGAAGGTGTCTCAGAGGGCATCTAGCCCAAGTCCCTCACATTACAATAACTATGCTGAGGCACAGAGAGACTAAATAATTTTCCCAGGGCCATGCAAACTAGCAAGTGGCAGTATCAGAATTCAAAGTCAGGTCCTGTGAAATTCAGCAATCTTCAACAAAATATTTGACAGAGTTTGTTTTAAGATATCTTTCCAGACAAGTTGTGGAGATATGTGCTAGATGATAATATAGTTAGGTGGATTCAAAACTGGTTAAATAGCCAGACCCAAAGAATAAATATTGTCAAGTTTGAAGGAAATCTCTAGAACAGTGCCAAGTTATCTGTTCTTGGTCTTACTCTTTAACAGGTTCATCAGCAAACAAGAGGGCATTGGTGGAATATTTACATGTACAGATGATGCAATGCATAGACAATATGTTTCATGACAGAGTTGCCATGCAAAAAGATTTCTACAGTCTGGGAAAATGAACTAAATCTAATAAAACTAAATTTTATTGAGATAAATGTAAAGTCGTATTCTTGGGTTCAAGAATTCAATTGCACAAGAACATAGTGGGAGAGGTGAGAGAGAGAGAGAGAGAGAGAGAGAGTGTTTGTATGTGTATGTGTATGTGTGTGTGTGTGTGTGTGTGTGTGTGTGTGTGTGTGTGTGTGTGTGTGCTGACAAATGTTCAGCAAAGTGGGGAATAAAAGATCTGGAGATCTTAGTGATCTACAAGTTCAAGTAAATGGTATGGGAAGAAGGCAGCTAGATGGCACAGTGGATAGAGTGACTGGCATGAAGATCTGAGTTCAAATACAGCCTCACATATTTACTAGCTGTGTGATCATGGGTAAGTCATTTAATCCTTATTTGTTTCAATTCCTCATCTGTAAAATGGGGATAACACTGGAGAAGTAAATGTTAAACCACTTCAGTATTTTTGCCAAATAAACTCCATTGACAAGTCCATGGAGTCACAGAGTCGGATGCAACTGAACGACCAAAGAAAAGACAACAAACATGGTATGACAAAATAGTCAAAAAAGCTAGCACAATTTTAGGCTACATTTATAGAGGCTGACCTAGAGTTCAGAATATGGAAGACAGATGACAGTCTCACTTTCCTCTGCCCTGACAAGACTCTCCCTCTCCTCTGCTATTATGTCAACTTCTAGGCAATACATGGTAGGAAGAAGACTGACAAACTGCAGCACATCTAGAGATGAAAAGGCTGGGAACCATGCCATCTCAGAATCCATTAGGTGGACTGCAGACATTTAGCCTGTACAAGAGAAAACTTAGGAAGGACATAATAACTGTCTTCAAGTATTCAAAGGGCTTCCATGAGGAAGAAGGATTAGATTTTTTCTAATTGGCTCCAGAGAGTTGAGCTAAGAGCAACAGGTAGAAGTTGAAGAGAGCCAAAATTTGACTCAATACGAAGAAAACTACCTAACAGTTGGAGTTGTACTGAAGTAGAATTGTTATTTGTCCTTCATTTTCAAAGAGGTCCAACGACATCACCTGGTAATGTCTTGACTTCTATACATATTGGTTTTAAGTAAGGCAGTCTCACAAAGTCATCAACCTCACTGTCTCTAAGATGAAAGCCAAGACCACTGGTAATAGCCCAGGATACTGTGAATGGCCTTATTGTGTTCCATTTGTGACCAAGCTCTAAGCACTCCACAGCTCCTACCAGGGGAACAAATTATTCTCATCTGCCCATTCCACTGGAAGAAGTCTTCATATGCTTGCTTCACATTCCCCTTCATTTGATGAGGCCTGCATTTCCACACCCTGATATAGATTGAAGCCTGTTGGTTACCTTAAATCTTGTTTAGTCCATCTTGAATGGTTTGTGGAACCACAGATGACAGCTGAGTGCCAGGTGGATGCTAAATGAGTAGCCCTGGAAAGAGCTTGGCAAGCCTTCACACTAGAGGTACCAGTCATCCCTGAATACCAATACACCCTTGAAGTAGAACTGGCTATTTATTGGAAGTAGAGTATCAATTATATTGGCCACTTTTCCATTGATCCCCTCTCTCTCCCATTTCCTAGTGATTCAGTGCTAATTCTAATATCTTCTTGGTCCTCACACCAGACAACTCAAAAAAAAAAAATGGTAGCCTATTGGTTAATGAGGGAATGGGATGATAGGATGACTGATGTTCCACTGGGCAGAAAGAAACTCATCTCATTTTAGTGCCTGAGGGAAAGTCCCAATTGATCTGGACACATTCAGGGTCTGGACACATGCAGGATCTACTGAAAAAATAAGATTGAATAGAAGGAATCATTTTGTGATTTTCGTAACCTCTAAAGCTGGAAAGGACCTCAGAGGCCATCTAGTCCAATTCCCTCATTTGAGGAAATGAGGAAATTGAGACCCTGGTGTCAGAACTCCTTCTGAAACGCAGATTGTAACTCTTCTATGACATAGTGGATAAATTTGAGGGAGTTGCCTATGGCATGGGATCAGAATCCAGGTCCTCCTGACTCCAAGACCAGAATTCTATGCCAGGTTGTCTCTAACTAGGAAAACAAAACAAAACATCTGTTCTGCTTATTATCACTTTTTTAAAACTACAAAGTGGAGTGCGGAATGTTTTTAGTTTAAGGTCTTTTCCTTCTTCAAATATGGCTCAACTTTTATGTTACATAATAGGTTTGTACCATTAACCTATATATGGGGAGAGAACAAGAGAGAGATGGAGGAAGAAGAGATAGATAGACAGAAAGATAGATGGATGGATAGATGGATGGATGATGGATGGATGGATAGATGGATGATAGACACATGCCAGCCAAGCATCCTTGACTAATAGTCACCAGTGGAAAAGACTGTTGTATTATCTCTCTTGGGCACCCTCATTGTGCTTTCCCTTCCCCCCTATTCCTCACCTCTGTCCAGCTCAGCTACCTGGCCTTCTCCAGATGTCCTTGTTCTTCCGACTTCTCCTCCCACTCCCCAGCACTGTAAGGCTTACAGTTCGACAGATGGAAACTTGAAAAGCAGAATTGCTCTATTTTCCATTGCACAACCACAAAACAGACCTGCACCTCTCTCTCATTGGCTCAACCAGTCTGGTGCAAGGCTGGGATTAGGAATCAAAGAAAGATTGAGCATATAAGGTAAACAGCGGCTGACCTTGTGCTTTCTCACTGTATTTTATCTTTCCCGTGCACTACTTCTTGGGTAACTAGTACATGCAAATGAAACTTTTTTTTAAGAGAAGGAGAGGAGAAGATAGTGAGATTCTTCTAAAGCTACACCACCATCTTTAACAGCTGCAGGGTATATTAAAGGAAGTAGCGGGGGAGTGAAGATACTGCATATTTCAAAGCTGACTGTTGAAGCAACAGTAAGGCAAAGGGGGGATGTTGTGCAGAGTTCGCCAAGTGTTTGAAGTGCGTTCCGGTAAGCCAAACCACTGAAGTGGACAAGATTTCTAGCATGTTGCACTGGTGCCTGTACATACTCAATAACAGATGTTTGGTCTCTCTAGGCAGATAATTGTCCCGCTGTAAGGTTGGCTTGACCTGTGTGAATAGTCCTGCGTAGGGCACTGAAGCAGTAACAAATGGTCGGGTGCTTTTCTCTTTTTGACTGGGAGAATGCTCAGCCACGCTTCCTTTTAAGCACATAATTACTGCGCAGCAACTGGAGCCCATACATCGTCCCCCTCTAATGGCCGCCGAGCCATTTTGCCATAATTTATGAGGACAGAGTTCAAAGTTTTAATAATATTTGGATAATATCATTGCCCAAACGTCCGGGGCGCTGTGATGAATAGAAGGAGAGTGGGTGCATTTCGATTCTGTGCATGACAGCGCGAGCGTTAACTGCAGCGGCCGGGCCGGGCTTTATGGAAGCAGCCACCAAGCCGGCGGCTCATGAATTATAGATATGAGCATGAAGGATTATAAACAGCAGTGGAGATCACACAGGGCTGCTTGTTCATGAGGAACTGTCCTGTTAGTGGCTCTTCCTTATGCAGATAAATGAATTGCAGGGAATACCAAAATGGTTTAAATAAACCCTTAGCAGATAATGTATTAGCCCATCAACATAAAAAACGCCCGCGCAGGGGCCTCCTTTTGGGTATTTATGTTTATACTCTCGGCTCAAGTGGCTCACTGATTTTTTGGCTTCCTACGGCTCACCTAATAATTTCAGCAGCCTAACTGCACCTCTGGGTATGTTTATCTGACAAGCCAAGCTGTTCCCGGCTTTGCTTCGCTTGCTGAAGCTCCGCCGGCCAATTTGCTCCGGGAAGCCACTCTGCAAGCACGAGGCCTTTAATGATGCCACTAATGGAAAGGAAGTTCGAGCTGTGTCCGACGCCTAGTGGAAGCCCACGACTAGCGGGCCCTGGAAGATCTGCAAAGGGTGTTGGGGAAGGAAGCCCGGAAAGTACATAGAATCGTACACTTACAGATCGGATACTCTCGAGTGACTCTGAATCATTTTACAGATGGCACAAACAGAGCAGGAGGAGGGGAAGTGATTTACCCAGTGTCAGATGGCAAGTTACTGGCAGAGGTTGACATGAAACTTAGGTTTCCTAACTAAGTACGGAGGTGTTTTAATAGCACTAGTGATTTTTTTTTAAAAGAAGACATGCAAGGACAGGCCTGGTGATATAGTATTGATATCCCCCTTCAGGAGCAAATAGAACTTCATTCTTGAAGGCCCATCTCAGACGTGTGCTGTGTGACCCTGGGCAAGTCACTTGATCTTTTAGTACCCTCAGGCAACTCTAAACCTTCCATTTGCTGAGCAGGTTTGCATTGGCAGAATTTACCCTTACAAGGAGTGGCATTATGCCAAGAAAAAAAATCAGATCTATTTTGCCAACTCACCCCTCCCCAAAAAAGACAGGAAGAAAAATTCAAGCAACTGCATACGGGGGGAGGGGGGACAGAGAGGAGGAGGGAAAGCACACCAAGCCAAATCAAAGAGAGTTATCTTTGCAAGGGTTAACTAATGTTCACCAGCTTTTCCTGGTTATAAATGAAACTGTTACCCTTAACTTTGACAAGCGAGAATCAGAGGCCATCAACATTTATACACTTGAGATCCATTTAATCAGAGGGATTTATTTAAAGAAAAGCAATTATGTCTGAAACTTAAAATAACCATGAAGCTAAACATTTTAAAATCCTAAAATAGTCTTTTTGGACTACTAAATAAATCACCATTAGGATCTGCTTACACAGAACACCACTCTGGAAGAGTGGTGTCATCTAGCAGTCCAAGATCCACTTCGATGATGTACAGATTTTTTTCAACAGCTGTTCAGAAGAACCAAATTGTCCTCCTACCATCACCTAACATCTGTCTAGGGCTTTATACTTTCCAAAGTATAGAAAGTCAGCAGAGATGAGTGGAAAATACACTGGAGCTGGACCTGCATTTAAGCTCCATCTATAGGACATTGAGGCTGTCACACAACTTTTCCCTTTTCTCACTTGCAAAATTTGGATATGGGTCCTTATTTGTGTTGTGAAGATCATGTGACAACATAATATAGATGAAGCACTTTGTAAACCTTAAAGTAAGTGCTTATATACTAATCAAATCCAGCAAACATCTATTAAGGGTTTACTTTATTTAAGGCAGAGGGTTAGGTAATAGAGGTTCAAAAATAAAATGAAAAACAACCTCTGTCATCAAGGACTAACACTTCCTCCAGGTGATGCTGCTTCCCATTGATGCCCATTCTAGTACTGCAGCAATGGACAGCTGCTCCTACTGTCTACCTTCTTCACTCATAGTCATATGCTGTCAAACAAAACTGGAATAAATCTCAAAATATTGTTAATTGGGGCACTGCAGTTGTACTCCTATCTAATTGATGCTTTATCCCACTTTTTATGACAGTGATTCCAAACTTCTGTGCCTCTCCTTGAACCTCCAATGGTACCTCTATCACCTACCCTTTCAGATAATCACTCTCTCCACCAAAAAATACATGTCATTCAGTGAGATCTCCTCCTCCCATTCTCCAAATCTCACATCATTCAGATGTCTTGTCCTCTTCTCCTCCTTCACTCCAGTCTCTGATAAAGTGGTGTCCCTACTTATTGCCAAGGCCAATCCATCTATATGCATCCTTGAGCCCTAAAATATTCTAATTTTCTCCAGAAGAGATTCCCCATTATTATCCAAATTCTATCTCATCTTTAATCTCTCTCCTTTTTTTCTCTCTCTCTCCGTCTTCTCCTCTTTAAAAAAAGTCTGTTATTCCTGTTCAAAACTTCACTATCATTCCATCACTCCTCTTTCACCAAATCCATGAAAAAGTCATTTCTGCTTGGTGCTTTGACTTCCTCCCCTCTCTTTATCTACTAACCAATCCCTCTGCATTCTGCTTTTTCAGGTCATTGTTCAATTGCCACTACCTTCTCCAGAGTTACCAAAGATCTCATAATTGCCAGATCCGATGGACTTTTCTCAGTCTTCATTTCTTCTTGACCTCTCTGCAGCACCATGACAATGTTGAACTCCTCCTCCTGGACACTCTCCTCTCTAGATTTTGGTGACACAGCTCTCTCCTATTTCTCTTCCCACCTGGCTTGCTACTCCTCTATCTCCCTTTCTGGTTCTTCATCTGCCACACCCAGTCATTGAAGGTATCCCTCAAGGTTCTGTCCTTTTTCATCTGTACATTCTCCCTTGATTATATCAGCTCCCATGAGTTCAAATATCATCTCTATGTAGATGATTCTGAGATCTATATATCAAACCCTAGTGTCTCTAAAATATATCAACAGGTATACTTTAGACATCATGAAATTTCTCTCCCATAAGCACTTCAAACTCAACACAAAACACAGAATACAAAATTTAAATCTGAACTGAGATGTGATTAAAATAAATTATCTCAAGAAAATAGATTTTTGATGAGAGATCTGAATAACTGAGTAACAATTACAAGTATCCTTCCTATCTTTTCCCTGTCCTCCCCCTTCAGGAGGAGAAATGAGATGCTTCTGGGACTAAAAGTCTTACACCC
The DNA here is from genome assembly GCF_028372415.1 of Notamacropus eugenii. NCBI lineage: Eukaryota > Metazoa > Chordata > Mammalia > Diprotodontia > Macropodidae > Notamacropus > Notamacropus eugenii. The sequence continues at coordinate 466,617,726 of NC_092872.1, read as the reverse complement.
AAAGAGAAAAACGATCCCAAGTGTGTTTCTGATCTTTGGCCCTTTGCTGTTTAACAAGATGCCAATAATGCACAAGAAGGAACAGATGGTATGTTTATATCAAATTCCTCCTTTGAGATAAATATGGTCTTAATATTCAAATAAGAAAAGAATAGAGCCGAGAAAAAGAATTATGAAGCAAAATCATTGACAAATACTGATTTAAATAGTCAACAAAATATTATCAAAGAAACTACAAATATATGCAAAAAATTATTCATTTTGACTAAGTTGGAACTTTGCCAAGAATTAAAGACATGGTTAATTATATTGGCAACTACTGTCATAGTAGTCATTAACAAAAGCAACAAACATATATCAATAAGTGTAGAAAACCTTTGATCACAATATAATACTGATTTATGTTTAAAAAAATAAGAAAGCATAGGAAAGTTTGTTTCTTTAATATTACCAAAAGCACTAATCTAAAACGAAAAGTTAGTATTTTCTATGTAATATGACTGCATCTGGCCCCAATCTCTCTGCACCAGTCCTGTTTCATTCTATCCTCGGGGTTGTCTGGCATGCTAAAAGGGTTTGGGAAGTCTCTCTTCTCTAACACTGCCTCATTCCCCTCAGACTGTGTTCCCCCTCTTCCTCCTTTTCTGGGACCCAGAGACTAGTACCAAAGTTCCATTTAATCACTCAACATTAATTAACTATACAAAGGGATATTTACTTCAAATATAGAACAAGAACAGACATACAAACATTTCTCTCAACACCTCAGGGGCATGATTCCTTCTATACTACCTTAGAGGTGGGGTGAGGGAAGGGGAAGAGAGGGATTAGATTCACATTTTACTTTAATTACTACATAGCATTATTTCCATCAAATATTAAGTCCAAACCATTCCCAGATCCATGTTCCTCAAGGCTTTTCTGTTGGGGTGGCTGCAACATCAGACCTAGATCCCATCCCCATGATTCCTTCTCCCAGGTCAGATCAAAGACTCTATCACCTATACCCAGAATGAGAAAAGAACAAAGGAAAAAAATATAAGGTGGAGACTGGTTCCTTGGGGGCAGCCAAAAACAGGGAGGAAAGGATGTAGCCCTCCCCCCTTACCTCATGGTGTGAAGGAAGAAGTCCTTCACTCTTGGACACAAATGCAGGACAATCTATTGCTGAGTCAGGACATTTTAAAGACAACCCTCCCCCTGCCACCCAGTTCCATTATACAGCCAATAGAAAAAAAGGTTGCTGCTCCCAACAACATGGTAGCCCAACACACATTGCATACAGGCTCTAGTCCTCCAGTCCCCACAAAACAGGTAGCCTCTGCTGCATGGGTGAGACCATTTTAAGTAGGCTAGGCATGCACCAAACCCTTATTACATCTATAATGGAAAAACACTGAGAGTTTCCCCAAGAAGACCAAAGAAGTAAGTATTCCCATATTCTCTACTACAGGTTGACTCAGTAATAGAAATGTTAGCTATAACAATGACAGGAAAAATAAAAGATAGTAAGCACAGGCAAAGAGGAGGCAAACATCTGTATCTGTGAATATGAGATTTTTTTTACAGAAAAAAATCTTAGAAAATCAGCAAAAAATGGTCAATAAAATTAAGTCTAATTAAAGTAGCAAGTTCTAAAATAAATCCAGGCAAAACCAAAAATTCACAAGGTCAAGATGTGCTTTACAGACCATAATGTATAAAATAGTAATTAATATAAGGAATACAAACAAGAGATATAGACCGAACTGGACTCTAAATAATGACATTCTGAATAATGAGTGAGATAAAGAATGACTCAGAGAAATAGTTAATAACTATATAAGAAGAAATGATGGAAATGAAACTTCACATCAACATTCTTAAAATGCAGCTAAAGCAAGCATCAAAAGAAAATGAACATATCTGAAAGCATATATTGTCAAGCTAGAGGATTTTAAAAATTAATTATACAATTTTTATAAATCTAGAAAATCAAGAAATAAATGCAAAGCAGCAAAAAGAAGAAATCTGGAAAATCAGAGGAGAAACAAAGTTTAAAGAAAAAGACAAAATTATAAATAATAAACTAAGCTTTTAAAAAGCTAACAAAAATCAAAAAAAATCAATAAAATCGATTTTAAAAAGTGAGACATGGAAAAAATCGAATTACAAAAATAAAAAAATGAAAAGGGTAAATTCAGAATTAAACAGAGAAGAAAAAAAAAACAATCACCAGCAACCACATTATAAAATTCCATGCTAACAAAATTGATAATTTAAAGGAAACAAATGATTACCTACAAAACATATTAAATGCCCAATCAATAAAACGAGAAATGGTGATCTTAAACAATCTAGTCTCAGAAAAAGAAAGTGAATAAGTAAATGCTTAAAGATAAATACTCTGGATAGGATGGATTTTCAATTGAATTCTAGGAAATACTTAAAAACCAGCATAATACTTAAGTTATAGAAATTATTTTCAATGCTAAAAAAATATGAAAATACCATATGAGATGCCTTCTTTAAGACAAATTTCTTTTATAGATCATGTGGTTTGGTGGTATAGTGAATAGATCACTGAGTCTAGAGTCAAGAAGCCATGAGTTCAAAACTGGCCTCAAACATTTAATAGCTTGGAGACCCTGAGCAAGTCACTTATCCTCTGTTTGCCTCATTTTCGTCAACTGTAAGAAGAGGATAATAATAGCTTCTACTTCCCCATGTTATTATAAGGATCAAATGACAATACTTATAAAGAACTGGACACATAGTAGGTACTATATAAATGCCAACTATTGTTGTTGCTAAGTATTTTCCTGAAAAGAAATAACAGAGAGAAAAAATACAGAAAGAGAATTAGAGTCCAGCACCACTAATGGCAGTTAGGTAGCACAGTGGATAGAGTGCTGGGCCTGGAGTCAGGAAGACTCATCTCAAATCAGACACTTACTTGCTGTATGACCCTGGGCAAGTCACTTAACTCTGTTTGCCTAAGTTTCTCATATGTAAAAGTATATAAGGATCATTCAACATTAGCTAATCAATTAGTATAATCAAAATGAACTCCATTAAAGCCCCAAATAACAAAGAACAACACAATGTATGCAAAATAAGTTTGTGACAAAATATACTCATTTATGTTAAAATCACTAAAAAGCATTAGGAATAATGGGACCATTTTTAAATATGATTTTTTAAACTGTAGGTCTAAAATTAAAAGCTAGAATTATTTGCAGTGGAGACGCACTCAGTTTTCCCAGTTAATACAGGTGTAAAACAAAGATGCCTCTTTCTGTCTCTTTCTAAATAGTGATGGTATAGTAATAAAAATAAGGCAAGAGAAAGAAATCAAGGGCAAAAACATGCCTATTTTCAGACATGATGTTTTGCTTAGAAAATCCTAGAGATCAGCAAAAAGAAGAAGGAGGAGGATGAGAAGAATAAGAAGAAAGAAGAGAAGGAGGAGGAGGAGGAGAGAAGAAGAATTATCTAATTACCTTTTACCTAAAGTCATAACAGTCTTAGTACAATTTAGGGTTGGATTTGAATCTAAGGCTTTCTGACTCCAAGGGCAACTCTCTAACTACTATATTTGATTGTCTTATCATCATCATCATCATCATCATCATCATCATCATCATCATCATCATCATCATCATCATCACCATCACCTTCCTTATCATTATTAATATATCTTCATCCTCACCATAATTATTATATTGACTTCCTGTAGCTTTGTATGATCTCCATTGTTGGTCAGTTTCACACCTGACCTTTCCACAGGCTGTGACACCTTGAACTTGTCATCCCTGTCCCTTCCACCACCATAACTTCCATTTTTCTTTCACCAAAAAAATGACTCCAAATCAGTGACCCTCCGCATTGGTTTGTCACTAGTAACACCTCTTCTCCCTCATCTCTTCTCAATTCCCCCAGAATACAGTGGAACTAGATGCAGGTTTGACTTTCTATCAGTTTAGCTCCTGAGCTAAAATCTGCATACAATTCTTTCTAGATTTTCAAGGGAAAGCATACAAGCGTTTAAAATAACAAAGTTCAAAGTTACTGAAACGTACAAAGTCAATGGGGTAAAGCCAATTAGTGCTACCTTCCCCAGAGGCAATGAGCCCAAATGCTATCGTTTGAATCCAAGGTCATTGTGATTACTCCTAGGTAAGCTCTACTTGACAAAGCTGCTTGGGTTCCTAACCCTTCTATAACCCGCTTCCCAATCTGATGTTTAGAGACTGTGTCCTTTGCTATCAGAAGGTACTTTCCTCCCCCAGGACCAGAAATATCCTGGATCAACTGAAGTTTTGTCTTTGCCCATACCATTTCCTCCCCTGGGTTTCAAGCTTTTCTCACTTTCATTTTCCGTGAGATTTTACCAAAAACCTATCCCAATATGGAAAAGTGAAAAAAGCATTATGTATCTAGATTGTAAAACAGTGTTTCTTTCTTTTTTTCTTATTATTTTATTTGTTTTCAGTTTTCTATAATCACTTCTATATATCTTAGATATTTTCCCCTTTCCTTCTCCCTCCCTGAGATGGCATGCAATCTTATATAGGTTCTACACATGCATTCTTATTAAATATATTTTCACCTTAGTCATGTTGCATAGAAGAATTAAATTGAATGGGAGAAACCATTAAAAACAAAACAAAACAAAACACAAGAGAAAATAGTCTGCTTCATTTTGCAATCCAATTCCATAGTTCTTTTTCTGGATGTGGAAGGTATTTTGCCTTAAGAGTACATTGGGAATTTTTTTAGGTCTTTGCATTGTTGTAAAGGGCTAAGTCTACCAGAAAAATTCCTCATACACTGTGGTTTTTGCTGTATACAATGTTATCCTGGTTCTGCTCCTTTCACTCAGCATCAGTTCATATAAATCTTCCCAGGCCTCTCTGAAGTCTTCCTGTTCATCATTTCTTACAGCACAATAGTATTCCATTACATTCATAAACCACAATTTGTTCAGCCATTCCCCAATTGATGGGCATTCCCTTGATTTTCAGTTCTTGGCCACCACAAAGAGAGCTGCTATAAATATTTTTATACATGTGGGACCCTTTCCCATTTTTACGATCTCTTTGGAATACAGCCCTAGAAGTGATATTGCTAGATCAAAGGGTATGCACATTTTTGGAGCCCTTTGGGCATTGTTCCAAATAGCTCTCCAGAATGGTTGGATCAGCTCACAGTCCCACCAACAATGAATTAGTGTTCCAACTCTCTCACATCTTCTCCAACATTTATCATCTTCCTGTTCTGTCATGTTAGTCAATCTGAGAGGTGTAATATGGTTCCTCAGAGTTGTTTTGATTTGCATCTCTGTAATCAATAGTGATTTAGAGCATTTTTTCATATGACTATAGATAGCTTTTTCTCTGAAAACTTCCTGTTCATATCCTTTGACCATTTATCTATTGGGGGCTTATTTCTTTAACTTAAGAGTTTCTTGTATCCTGATTTTGTCTAAAATATAAAAAACCAAGAATTATCTGAAAATACACAAAATTTAAATTAAAGGAGACAAGCCTCTGCTATATGTTAAGATTTCTTCCTAACTAGATTCTCTAAGTTATTATGTTAAAAATTTCAATTTTTAAAAACTCTATAAAATAACAAAAAAGACCCTGTGAACCTAAGAGGTTATTATACACCTTTATACTACCTATTGGCTAAAATCGAGCTAATTTAAGTGTGGATTATGGAATAATCTGAGAGGAGGGGTAGGGGAAGGGAGGGTAGTAATCAAAAATCACTCCCTAAACCACCCTTAATGGAGAAGCATTTAAGGACTGGGAGAAATTCAGCTCTATCCCTTCCAGAAGAGAGGTCAGAACAGAACAGATTGAGTACCTTCTGCAATGTCTCCCACAATTGTTACAAAGGGAGTAATCCCTTAGAATTCCTGGGTTATTTTGTGTGTGTTTGTGCTTCGTTGCCAAAGACCATGCCATCAGAGATATAATGACATGACTTGCACTTGACTTTGTTTTGAGTGAGGGAGGGCTGTGCAGGTCACCAGCCTCACTTCTCCTCCAGAGCCATCTGAATCCAGTGACCAGATATTTATCAGGATGACTGGAGATGACCCAGGATGAGGCAATTGGAGTTAAGTGACTTGCCCAAGGTCACACAGCTAGTGAGTGTCAAGTGTCTGAGGTGAGATTTGAACTGCTCTAGCGACTGCACCACCTAGCTGCCCCCTGGGTTATTTTAAGAGTTAGCTCATGCACCTCTCTCAAGGGGCCTTTCATGATTAAAGCCTGCTGCTATCCCCTTTAAGTATATCTTCAGTCTCCTCTGTTTTTATCATGTATATTCTGATTTATATCTGTCAAGTCTTCCTACAATATAAGTTCCTTGAGGACTGGGTCTATTTTTGCATTGCTTCATATCCACTGTTCTTAGCACAGAGCTGGCATATACTAAATGCCTAAGGAATGCTTGCTGATTGATTGTTTGACTTGACTTGGCTCTAATTCTGGCTTTATTCCATCTGTGACTTTGGACAAGTATCTTGAGCTGAGCGCAGGCCTCAGTTTCCTCATCTATAACCTGAGGGGATTCCACCCAAAGGCCTTTAGCACCTCTCCAGCTGTGTGGCCACTTTCCTGTGATCTATTCCCAGTGCTATTCATTCACTACATTGGTCAATTTAGATGCAGCAAAAATCACTGGTATTTCATGGATTTAAGGTAATTTGGTGTAATGGAAAGAGCCCTGTATTTATTCTCATAGGACTGGGTTTTGAATTCCCATTCTGCTATTTACAACCTGGGTGACCAAGGAAACACTGCTTAGTGTATCTATTCTTCAGGTTCCTTATCTATGAAATAAAGGATTTGGAGTAAATAACCCCCAAAGTCTCTCCTAGATCTAAATCTCATGGTCTCCTCTGATGCGTTTTCCTCTCTCAGACTGTCCTTGAGTATTTTCTCTGCTCCTGTTACATTCTGTCTCGTAATATACATGTGTATGTATTGTAGCCACCATTAGAATATAAGCTTGTAATAGCTGGGGTCCATAATTTTTTTCATCTTTTTATCCCAATTACCTAGCATAGTGCCTCACTCGTCATAATCGGACATTGTAGGGAAACATTACAAAGATTCTAGTCCAATCCCTTTGTTTTACACATGAGTTAACTGTGGTCCAAGAACTGTTTAATGATTTCCCTAAAGTTACACAGAGTGGAATGAGAGGACCATAGAGGCAGAGAGTAAGGGACCTCAGAGGCCAACTACTCCAATCTCTTTATTTTATAGCTGAGGAAACTGAGGCCCAAGGAATTTACATGACTTGCCCAAGGTCACATGGTAGTGTCAAAGGAAGGATTTAAACCCATATTTTCTCATGTAAGAGACAGTGGTCTTCCCACTGCTACCATGCTTTCTCTCTCTTACTCCAACTCTGTTTTACACTTGAAGAATCTGAAGTTCAGAGAAGCTACGTAAACTACCCTGGTCATTTGTGTCTGAGCTGAGATTCTAACTCCAAATTCAGTGCTCTTTCCACCACAGTGTCATTACTGAATTTAAATATTGCTGCATCCCACATCTTTTTTGAGGCTAGGATCAAAGACTAACCCCCCCTAAAGACCATTTGCCTTAATGGCTGCTGTCAGCTAAGTCCTATGATCCTATAATAATTTTCTTTGAATCGTGGTACCCAGTGTCTCCTCTCTGAAAGGGTCTCCTCCCTGGTAGACATGTTTCAAAGCCTATGTCTCCTTTTGGACCTCCCATTAAGTCCTTGTTTCCAGGATGCCTCTAGCTCCCAGACCACTGGCAGAGCTTGGGTGATGGATAGGTCATGAGTCTTAGAAGGGTGGGGAGAGAATCTTAGGTTACCAGCTCCATCCACCCACTTCCCAGCTTATCCTTTGATGATTCATCCTTTAGCTACTTCCCCTCCCCCCCTCAGTTTTTTTAGTAGACTCCTATAACTATAGTTCTACAATATCAAAAACAGTATTCTCCCATGCAGCAGTAATGGAGTCAGTCACCCACACCTCCAGTTCCATTCCCATCCCTTTCCTCCCCCATAACACCGCAGCTTTTTGGTTTCCATCAATAAAAATCCTTAAAAACAAAACCAAAAAACTCCATAGGATTAACTGTTTGCTTAGGAACAGGGTGGGGAGAAGCCATGAACTTCCTGACTTCCATTGCTGTCCCCAACGGGCATCAGAAAAGAGGTAGCAGAGGAACAGGAATAGAACAGAATAAACTTGGCCCCAAAGAAAAGATATGAGAAAACACCTTCCCCTACTCCTTTGCTGAGATGGGGGAGGGGAGGGCTCTATTAGAGCAGAATACTACATATAAAACCTTTTTTCCCCCCAAATCCTCATTGGTTTTGCTTAACTTTTTTCCCTCATTCCGCTTTTAAAAAATACTTCTTCTTCTTCCTCTTGTTATAAGGGATGGTGGCCGGAAAGGGGAAGGAAATGGGGTGAGGAGGGAAATCTAAGTGATGTAAAAAATAGAAAATATCAAGAAATATCTAGCTCAGGTCATAGTTCGGGAACCCAAGGCTTCTGACTTCAGAATTTGCTGGGTGCTACAGAGGCACTCTAAAAAGTGCTCTTGGGAGAAACGGGTGGGTTACCGTAACCGGAGACCCTAATATTCTCATGCTCTCTCTGCTGCCATCCTTGGCTTTCTTGGCATCCTCATGCCTCCACCACCCTGCATCACATGAATTTCATTTCATTTGACTCCTGTGAGAGATTTCAGTTTGGGAGTTAGAAACCACTCGGGCTGGGGTGGAGGGGGTGTTTACTAATTTATCTTTTCTTTCTGGTGGAACCCTGATTGCAAAAGTCTACAAGACAATAGCATTGCTGTCCAACAGGGGAGCACCAAGAACTAGACTTAAAGGAGAAAGAAACCCTGAATGTTCATAACACTAAGAGATGGGCAGGCAGAGGAGTCCAGAAGAAAAGGGTCTGACTCTGGATTGAAAAAAAAACCCACAGGTTCAAATATCATCTCATAACTTCCCTGGGCTTCAGCAAATGTCTTTAAAATGAAAAGGTTTGACTCAATGGCCTCTAAAGTCCCTCCTAGCTATGATCCCTCTTTCTCAGGGAGATAGTCCCAACATATTATGCAAGAACTGACTAAAACCAAGCCAGACCTTCAACTCTCCTCTCATGCTATTCCCCACTAAGAATATAGAAATCTGTACCCAAGCCAAACTGGAACATGTTATGCTCTGCCCCCTCAGGGCTTTTTTTTCACACAGTCCCTTACACTTGAAAAGTCTTCCCTTCTCCTCTTTGCCTGTTGAATTCCTACCTATCCTAATATTATAGTAGTTGGAAAGATCTACCTTAACTCCTTCATTTTACAGATGAGGAAGCTGAGGCCTGAGAAGTTTAAGCAATTTTCCCCAAACTCATAAAGAAAAGAGCAGATGGGGATTCAAATCCAGACCCTCAAAGTCTGTTTGTGCCCAATTGTCTACAAAGTCTGACTCAAATGTCTTCTAAATAAGAATCCTTGATTTCCCTAGTTGATAAATGACTTTTCTCCTCCTCACCTGAAGTGACACTTTTTCTTTAATTTCTCTCACATATTTAGTTAATAATTTGTATCATTAACAATATCTCTATTATTTCCCCTTGCTAGACTGTAAGCTCCATGAAAACAGGTAATGTGTCTTATTTAAACTTTGTATCTCGCTAGGCTCAACTAATGTGAATTGTTACACATTGCTGAGTCTTAAAGGTTTGTTTGTGGAACTGTAATGATGCCTCTCTTTGGAGTGGCACAGATTCTCATTCTAAGGGTTCTAATCCTGACACTGTGTAGACCTTACCCTCTCTGGGCCTCAGTTTCTCTACCAACTATTCCTTCTGTTGCCCAGTTTGCCTTGGCTTCTGAGTAACTTGAATCCCCTGTTTTCTCAAAAGAGTAATTCGATCATTTAGGGATTGGCATGGGAACAGGAAGAATTAATTAAGTGATCTCCCTTACCATTTTGATGCCCACTCCCTGCTTGTACTCCATCCTTCCTCAGATCCCTCATTTTGCAGCAGACTTTTCACAGTGCCTCCCCTCACCCCAGTGACTCGTGCCTTTTCTGTGAGATTACCTTCAGCCTACACTGTAGATACCTTGTGAGTTCCCTGAGGACAGGGACGATTTTACCTTTCTTTGTATCCTCAGTACTTAGCAAAGTACCTGGCATATAGTAAGCACTTAATAGATGGGTGTTTACCCATAATTGACTCTCCTTCTGACTCAACACTCCATCTCCCGCTGTAACCCCTGGGTGTCTTACCATTGATAACCAGACCCAGAATCACCAACTGCTTCTCCTCAGCCCCCTTCATTCCATTCTCCTACCTCCCCTTCTCCTCCTCTCCTCCTTCCCCACCTTGTCCAAAATAATTTTTGCCTCTAGCTCTGGGAACAATAACTAAATCCATACTACCATCCCAATGAAGGAGAAAACCAATGGATTGCTCTGGGTTCTGTTCACCATCCCTTCAACTTTTCCAACATCCTTTTAACTTCCTGGCCAAAACACCCCTCGCTATCCATCAATCAATCTGTATTGTCTTCTCCCCTATTAGAATGTGAGTGTCTTGAATACAGAGACTGTCTTGCCTTCTTGTTCTTTTTTAATTTGTATCCTCAACTACTTAGCATAGTCCCCATCAAATATTTTTATTTTTTCACTCATTTATAAAAAGAAAATGTTTTCATATGAAGCAATATGGTCTCACAGAAAGAATATGGGGCTGCGATGTCAGATGCTAATGACGGTCCTGCACTGCCACTGCTTCCCTCTCTGTGTGATCTGGTGCAGCAATAAGGGTTCGCATGCACAGGAGGACACTTTGTGCTCTGTGAAATGCTTTCCTCAAGTAAGAAGACCCGGGATTTTGTTGCAGGCAAGACTTCATAACAGAAAAATAAATGTAGGATAAAGGAGCTAAACGACCTGAAGCCCTTTTGCCTCAAGTTTTTGAGGGACAAAAAACCCCAGTCAGCCCAGGCCCACATAACTTCTTTACTCAAGGACAATCAACTGGTGACTTAGCTTGCCAAGCTACAAAGGAACTGAGAATGACAAGGCCCTTTTCAACTCCCATAATGCCTCTGGCTAACATGCAAATAGAGTTGGGGTAAAGACCTACAGGGTCAGCCAGAATTGTGACTATCCCTAGTTGCTTAGTCTTGCATTCCTGCCTTTGTTAACCTGTTAGCAACAAAATCACTGGTCTCCCTAAATTCACAACAATCCTATGAGGTAAATAAGGTGTTATTTCCTCTATCATACAAAGGAAAAACTGAGCCTTAGAAAGAGGAGACTTGACTAAGGTCACAGCCATAAGCAACAGAGCTGGCAGATGACACAAATCTCTACTTTTCCTCTCTGGGCCTATTCTGTAAAATAAGATACATTATGTATTTATGTAGATTTATTTAAAATATAAAAGCTATTCTTAGTTTGTGGGACAACTTAGTTTGCTGGCTCCTTGATTAGAAGATTTCTAAGGGCCCTTTTGACAGCTAGGTGGCACAGTGGGTAGAGTGCCAGGCCTGAAGTCAGGAAGACTCATCTTCCTGAGTTCAAATCTGGCCACAGACGTGTATTGGATGTGTGACCCTGGGCAAGTCACTTAACTCTCTTTGCCTCAGTTTCCTCATCTGACAAATGAGCTGGAGGAAAGGGCAAACCACTCCAGTATCTTTGCCCAAATGAGGTCAATAAGCGTTGGACATGACTGAATGTATGTGTGTTCATCCTTTGTTGCAGAAGAAAACCATGCCATCAGAGAAATGATGACATGACTTGCACTTGACTATTTTTTTGTGTGAGGGAAGGCTGTGCAGGTCACCAGCCTCACTTCTCCTCCAGAACCATCTGAATCCAGTGACCAGATATTCATCAGGATGACTAGAGATGACTCAGAATGAGGCAATTGGAGTTAAGTGACTTGCCCAAGGTCACACAGCTAGTGAGTGTCAAGTGTCTCAGGTGAGATATGAACTCAGGCCCTCCTGACTCCTGAACTGGTGCTCTATCCACTGCTCCACCTAGCTGCCCCTAGACAGGACTGAATAACAAACAACAGAAGGGTCCTTTCAGCAATAAGGTCTACAAAATGTGAGATCAGTGGGCTTACAGCTACAGTACATAGGTTATCTCCCTGGAGCCACAGGGAAGAACTTCTAGCTTGAGTTTATAGACCCAGAGAGAGATGTTCCTTTACCCAAATTCTAAAGACTGGCATGCATCTCAGGGAATCTTGTTTTCCTGGGTACTCTCGGATCCCTGCCTGAGGGTAGGTAGGGGATGGCACCCTTGACCATTCTCCCATCAGTATCCCTTATGTCTAAAGAAAGCTAGAGAAGTTGAATACTCAGCTATGTGACGTTATAGCTTCCTTAACTGGGGACCTTAGTTTCTTTATATAATGTCCACTACAGTGCCTCATGTAATGAACACAGAATCTGCTTACCCACTAGTTTAAATAAGGTGAGACTTGTTCAGTTTCCCTCCCAGCAATCCTTATCCATTGATTGACCAAGTCACAAATACATAGATAGCCTCTGCCATTCTGGCCATCCTGTTTGCTAGGGGTGAGGAGCCCTGGCTGAACGCCGTCAATTCAAGTTGCCCAGGGTTCCAGGCTAAAAGATGTCTCCACCGCAGCTGTTAGAGGAGGGGCCGGTGTGTTCCACCCCCACCCCTCAACTCTTTTCACTCCTCCTTCCCTCTCACCCCTGGCAGACTGGGCAGTGGCTACATTTTATTCATATCTCCCTGATTGGGATGGAAATAACCACATTGTCTGTCACACAATTCCAGCCTCAGGACTGATTGTGATGCAAACAGGGACCTCCCCATCCCTCTCCCTCAATATCCTCTGCCCAGAGGAGCCTTTATGAGGCCTTGAAAAGGTGAAAGGAGCTGTAAAAAAAATGTCAAAGCTGTTCAGGCCTGGAGTTCTCCCTTTAAAACAATAACAACAACAACTCTTAATTTTGTTTTCTTAATTTGAAAAAAAAAAGTGTAATAAGACTTAGGGGAAGGTAGGTTGTAACTCTCGAGGAGCCAAAGCATCCAGCACAGTAGTGGTATTCCTGCCACTTGCTGGATGTTTACTTATAATTTTGCCTGGAAAAAGTTGTTAGATTCAAATCAAATCAGGTTCTTCCTCTATGGAGCTTCCTCCAAGCCCCTCTCTTAATCCTTCCCCAGGTGATAGCCCCTGCAGGGCTCCTCACAGGGGTCTGTAGACTCCCAGGCTGGATCCCACCCCACTTCCTCCAAGGCAAAATGCAAAGAATCCTGGGAAACTCATTGGGGGGTTTCTCTAACTCCCTTCATTTCTGGGCAGTAGAAATACCACCCCCCCAAAGGGTAGAGTTACCTGATAAACGAAGAGGCTAATTAAAATGAGACTCCACACACCTTGTGTGATTCAGTGTTTAGAAAACAAACAGAAAGGGCTGACTCCAAACAAGGAACTCATTTTTATAGTAAACATATTTAAGAGGCCTCCTGTGTAAACAAGCATTGTTGCTGGGGGGGGGGGGGGTAGGGGGGCAGCTCTCTATGGGGGGGGGGGTGATGCTGGATTAACATTGTGCATAGTTGGGGGTTTTTTTAAGCTCCAAGAAAAGCCATTAAGGGATTAACACCCCGATTTATGAAAATGGAGGATGATAAAGAAACAATGGGGTGACAGCATTGTGTAAACGACATTGATTCATTTCAGAGACAGAGCTGTTAACTGCAAGAAATGAAGAATAAATGGAACAATGGGGAGATGCTTTTACCAGCTTGTCATTAATTAGCCTAGAGTACAATTGTTTTATTGTCCTTTTTGAAAAATACAAAATTGGTAGGAAAATACAAGCACTGAGCAAATAGATTATTCTGTGTCACTGGGTTGACATCTGCATTTTCTTCCCCCAACTGCTATCTGGGAGATTTTTGGTTTCCTAAAAGATAAGAAACTTTCATCTGGCAGAGAGCTCTAGTTCAGTTTGAATGGAGTGAAGTCCCCCAAATGATTCCCCTACTCCTGTCTTCTTTTGCCCTTCCCTCTTCCCCTACACCAACATTGCTAACTTCCTTTGAAACCTCATGCAGGTTGGGTGCAGCTACTGCTAACCTGGCTGGCACATTAGTGTACTCATTCTCCTTCCCTCAGTCTTTCATTTCCAGTGGTTGGTGGGGAGAGTTTGGGGGTAAAATCATCTGGTCCCAGCTCTAGGGTTTTTATTCTTGGCAATCCTAGCATGTGGGAAGGGAACACAAAGGAAGATGAGCTTCTGGGGAGGAGGGGGACATGAGTTGGAATGAAGTTTAGGTGGTTGGCACAGGTCGACATAGGTACAATATATTATGGAAAAACATTGAAGCTCCCCCTGCCAGGTGCTGTCAGAACCCTGCGATGGCTTTCTTGAGGCCGGGATGTGTTTCCCTCTTTCCAATACGTTTTGTCTATAATTAGGAGCGGAGACAGTTAGAACAAGCATATATGTTTATATAGTGAAATGTATTCTCTGGGCAAAGAAACTGAGTTCAGTTCACATTGGGTCCACATGACAACCATTTGATTTTTCACAATAGCAGTCAACTCCACTTCTGTTTTTGGAAGGAAACCTTCATGAAATGATGAAGGCTTAAATGAGGTTTCAACTGGTACTTGAAGGCTTTTCTTAGATTAGGAGTCTTTTAAAATGTATACATTTTCTGTGATATGCATGCATATGTGATAGGAATATAAAAGATTTATATTAAAAACCTTATGAATTAAGAATAGACAAAAGAATAGGATAGCTTATTCATTTGAAAATAGAGGCACTTGGAGAATTTCCATGTGGAAAACATTGCTTCATCTAAGTGAACTTCATAACAGACACCCTTCACAACCCTTGAATGAGTATATGTCTCTTTGTCTGTTACCTGAATGGATGTTGCTATTTGACAGTTATTGACCAGTCATTTCTGTGTTTTCATTTGTCATGAAATATTGCATGACAGTAACATATTATGGGAAACATCATTTAAGAAGAGATTTTATGACTTCATTTGCAGTACTTGAGTCAAAGGCTGCTATAGAGCATTGATTGCCAAAGACCATCTGCCCTCTCCTCATATTTTCAGCAAGGATTGCTTGATGAGTACATAGACCACTTTCATAAAGCCTTTTTATAAAGGGAGAAAAGAAGGCACATGAGTTGGTAGTAGCTGATGTGTTCTTAGCGACCTTTCTTTGACAAGTATACTATCTCTGAGATCTTTTCCATTATTTTAGAACCCTGTTCATGAATGATAACGTGTGAATTCCAGAAAAGGTCTTAACCTGGAGTCAATGGAGGGGTCTACAGATAGATTTCAAAGGACTCTCTGAAACTGGATGGGGAAAATTTACATTTTATTTTCACAGATCTCTATATAAAAGAATTAGTTTCAATTATTTGAATACATTGTTCTGAAAAGGGTCAGAGCTTAACCAGATTGCCAAAGGGGTCCATCAAATACATGTACCCACAGGTATACACACATGTTGAGAACTCCTTTTTAGAATGTTTGCAACAAGACCAATAGTCATTCTATATTCATTTATACAGGCAAAACCCATTGGATTAAATATATATATGTGTGTGTGTCTGTGTATATATATATATATATATATGTGTGTGTGTGTGTGTGTGTGTGTGTGTGTGTATGTGTGTGTGTGTGTGTGTATATATATATATACACATACATACATATATATATATATATATATATATATATATATATATATATATATATATATCACTGCCCAGACTAGGCAGTTAGACAGGTGACCTATTGGATTAGTCCAGTAATGCATGTGTCTTACATAGTTGTCATAGATGGATGATGAGTTGGGCCCATGATTAAATAAAAGGAGCTGATTGGTTTGGATTGCATTTCAGAGAACTACTCAATGCTTTCAATAATCTCAAACTGATGATTACTATAAAACCTATCTTTTTTATTTAGCACAAATAATCTCTTTTGCAAGTTATACAATATTAGAAGAATCCAAATTGTAGATGTCCTCAAAAGAGCAATAGGAACCTAAGCATGTAAGAAACCTAAGGCATGCTATTAGCGATGACTCAAGTATGAGGAATGGTGCAAAGAATGTCAAGGACATAAGTTATGAATGAATGAAAAACCACTTCACTGCTTACTGTGTTCCAAGAACTATGCTAAGTACATATTTCCAAAAAATAAGACATGCCAGTCATAGAAAGGATAACCTGTGCACTCTGAGTATTGTTCTACTATCTACTGAATGTTAAGACAGCCAAAGGAAAGTCACCAGTGTATTTAGTAGATGTGTGGGCGTAAGTTTTTTTGGAAATGTACAGACAAAAGTATGCAAGATGAGCTGCAAGTAGTCCTGGTGAACAGACTATCCATACCATCAGGAATTCATTGACACTAGATTATCCATAACTTACAGCTAAGATGAAAAAGGTTTTCAGCTTAGGAAGTCCAACTATCCAATTCTTGAATGAAACTTAAATTCATATTCCTGTTTTGAAGGGTAATCACTTACTATTTTAAATTTCTTGTCTGTTGATGGCAATTTATGAACTCTTAATGTGAAATGCATGACTAAACCCAGAAATTAATGCATATTATCATTTACTCATAAGCATTTGTGGCCCTAATAGAAAAAAAAAGGCTAATTTGCTTAAACAATGATTAGCCTTCACAATAAAATTATAAATAGAATGGAAATTCACTAGTTTCATAATTACTTTTTCTTGATGTTAGTTGGTATTTTGCCAGGACATGCATGCATGCCATGTGTATGTCTAATGTGTTTATAAAAACTTTTCCATAGAATCTTTGAACCTGAAGGGACATGCTAAAATCTAGATGAGGGATGGGGAACCTGAGGCCTGGAGACCACATGTGACTTTTTAGATCCTTGGGTGCACCCTTTTGACTGACTTCAAGTTTTACAGAACAAATCCTTTTACTAAGGGGATTTGTTCTATGAAGTTTGGATGCAAAGGGCCACATTTGAGGACCTAGACGTGGCCAAGGGGTCACAGGTTCCTCACCCCTGATCTAGATCATCTTACCAAACCTCCTCATTTTATAGATGAAGAAATAATATGTCAGGTAGGGGAAATGACCCCTCTGAAGTCATTAAGGAAGTTAGTGATAGTGAAAAATTTAAATCCAGATCTCTTAACTCTTAACCCAAGGTTCTCTCTACAAGGCCAGAAATTCTCAGGTCTTTTTGGTCTCAAGACTCCTTTGCACTATTAAAAATTATTGAGGATTCCAAAAAACTTTTGTTTATGTAGGCTATAGGCAGGGATGTGCTGGCAAATGTTTAACAACTAGTACAACACATTTTAAAGTTTATCTGCATTATTAACATGTTATCTCTCACTCTTAAGACCAATCAACAAAACAATAAATTCTCATTCGTAGCTGGTTTACAGATTTCTGAAGTGTCAGTACTCACATTGAAAATTTCATAATCAATTTGAGCCAGTTAGAGCAGGTTCCAATACACTGTTTGTTATACCTAAGGACATTTATCATATTAGAAATTAAAACTAATCATTTAATATTATTTTATTCCTTTCAAAAGAACAATGATGAAACTATTACATGTTAAAATATTTTATGAAATAATTATATTTTCCCAAATAAAACAATCAGTAAAAAGCGTGTCGTTGTTTTACATATTTTTTGCAAATCTCTTTAATGTCTGCCTTAATAGAAGGCAGCTGGTTTCTCATATCTGTTTCTGCATTCAATCTGTTGAAATCTGGTTTTTGTTTGTTTTGTTGGTTGGTTGAAGTCGATAAAGAAAGTACAAATACAGATATGTATTTGTAAAGGGAAGGAGTATTTTACTAAGCAAATAATGTCTTAGTATTATTATGAAAATTATTTTGACTTTGAAGACCGCAGAAAGGTTGCAGGGACCCACAGGGGGAGAAGTACCATACTCTGAGAACTGTTAGCTACCCTATTCCAATCCACCATCAGTGCTTTCTTCTTCTGAATTCCTAAAGACATATAAGAGATACAGTGGGAGCACTACTTCTGGAGTTAGGAAGACCTGAGTTCAAATCTGGCCTCAGATATTTGTTTACTATGTGACTCTGGGTGCATCACAACTTCTATCTGCCTCAGTTTCTTCAACTATAAAATAGGGATATCAATACTAGCTACTGAAGAGAGCCAGGATGGTGGATTGGGGAAGCCACCCATCTGAACTCTCCCAACATTCCCCTCCAAACAACTTTAAAATAATGCCTCAAGTTAATTTTGGGGAAGCAGAGCCAACAAAAGGTTGAGGTGAGACATTTTTCTGTCTTGAGAAAATTTAAGAGCTCAGCAGAGAAGCCTGTGGCACCAAGGTAGAGGCCTATCCAGAGCCCATATATGTAGCACAGGTGCTGCAGCAGTAGCTTCAGGAACTCTCAGTCCAGAGATGGTTAAGGGGCTTGGACAACTGGTCAGAAAGAGATTATAGGGAACCCTTTGTTGCACTGGGTACAACTGGCACTGATTGGCAGTTTTATTGCCCATACACAGTTCTGGCTTATAGTTACAGGGTACAAAGGAACACTAGTGGTCAGTCACAAGAGAGCAAGGACCCTGGAGGAGAGCTAGCACTTGTGGTGGCAGGGGATCAGGGGTCCTTGCTGAGTAAGAATCAGAGTGCAAACCAGGAGAACAGTGACCATACCTCTCCCAGGATCATACCACTTTAGAAGCAACACAAACTTGCATATCCCTATAAGGAACTCTGAAACTGCAGGATGAAAAAGCCTGAAGTTTGGGATAGTGCCTCCCCATCCCAAGGTGAGCAGAGGTCAACTTTAACATAAAGTTCAAAGTCAAGAAATAGGTTAGAAAAATGACCAAACAATAACAACAATAGCAAGAATTTGACCATAAAAAGCTACTCTGGTGGCAGAGAAGACTAACACATACACTTGTATGTATGTGTGTATGTATGCATGCATGTATGCTTGTATGTATACACACATATGCACTTATATGGATATACATAAACATATGTGTATATACACATGCATGTACATACACACATACACACACACTCACTTACATATAGAAATAGCTAATAGCTTAGCCAATGGGGAAGAGGTGAAGAGAAAGAAGGAGGATGATAAAAGGGAGGGTAGATTAAGGGAGGCAATGGTTAGAAGCAAAAGAGACTTTTGAGGAGGGATGAGAGAAAAAGAGAGGGAGGAAGCAATAGAAGAAAATGAGATAGAGGGAAATATGCAGTAATCATAACTGTGAATGTGAATGAAATGAGTTCACCCATATAATGGAAACAGAAAAAATGGATTAGAAACCAGCATCCAACAATATGTAGCTCATAAGATATACGTTTGAAAAAAAAAAGACACACAGACTTAAAATAAAGGGCTAGAACGAATCTAATATGCTTCAGTTGATGTTGAAAATGTACAAAAAATGTAGGAGTAGCAATCATGATCTCAGACAAAGCAAAAAATAAAAATAGACCTAATTAAAAGAGATGATTAGGGAAACTACATTATGCTTAAAGGTGCCACAGATAATGAAGTAATATCAAAAAATTGTACACCAAGTTTCTCTGATAAAGGTATTTCTCAAATATATACAAAGTATAGAACTAAGTCAAATTTATATAAAAAAGAGCTATTCCCTATTTAATAAATGGTCAAAGAATATAAACAGTTTTCAGAAGAAGAAATCAAAATTATCTCTGGTCATATAAAAATGCTCTAAATCACTATTGTTTGGAGAAATACAAATTAAAACAACTCTGAGGTTGTTCCTATGAGGTTCCACCTCATACCTATCAGAAATTACAAACACCAGAGGGGAGAGAAGTGGACTGAGGGGAAGGTACACTCATGAACTCTCTGTGAAATAGTGAACTCATCCAACCATTCTGGAGAACAACTTGGAGCTATGAACAAAGGTCTATGAAAATTGTGCAAACCCTTTGATCCAGCAATAGTAGGTCTGTATTCCAAAGAGATCAAAGAAAAGGAAAAGGATCAATATGTACAAAAATATAGAAGCTCTTTTTGTGGTGGTGAAGAATTAGAAACTGAAGGGATGATCTCCAATCAGAGAATGGATGAATAAGTTGGGGCATATGATTATGAAGTGTTACTATTAGGCTATAAGAAATGACAAGGAGGATGCTTTCAGAAAATCTGTATGAAGTGAATGAGAACTGGGAGATGATTATGCACAGTAATAACAATATTGTAAATGGTGATCAATTGTGAAAGACTTTGCTGCTCTGATTGCCCAAGACAAGTCCAAAGGTCTCATAGTAAGAAAAATGCTGTCCACCTATGGGGAAAGATATGATGAACTCTGTGTGCAAAAGGAAGTATGATTTTCTCACTTTCTTTTTCTTGCTTTTTAAAAAATATGGCTAGTATGGAAATGTTTTGCATGATTTCACATGTATAACTGATAGTTGTATGGAGGGAGAAAATTTGGAACTCAAAATTTAAAAATAAAAGAATTTTTAAAATTTAAAAAATTAAAATGTAAAAGAAAAAACAAAAAATAAAATCTACATGTCAGGTTTGTTGTGTGGATCAAATGTGATATATTTGATATATTAACAGTACCAGGCACATAGCAGGTACTTAGTAAATGTTTGTTTTCTTCCTTCTTATATTACTTATTATCTTTATCCCTTACTTGACACTATATGTAGACATATTAGCTATGTTTAATGCTATTAACCAGGGACTGTTTCGTTCTTGTCTTTGCTTAACCAGTGGCTATCAATGTCCCTAGTACATCATAGGCATTTAATAAATGTCTGTTAATTGGTTGATTGATTTGCTACACACACACACACACACACACACACACACACACACACACACACACACACACACACACATATATGTATATACAAAGACCTAGTATTGGGAGAAATAGCATCATACAAGCTATTAGAGCCAGAGGAAAAAATATAATGTTATAAATGAAAGATACAAATGATAGTACATCAGGGCTTTGCAACATTGTAGTGGAGTTTGTTTACAATGTAGTGGTGTGGGCATTGGTATTGGCATCAGTAAAGTGGCAAACGGTGTAGGTTCTTCACCATTTTGCCATCATGGGTCCCCTTGGGCAGTCTGGTGAAACCTTTGGATCCTTTCTCAGAATAGATTTTAAATGCATAAATATAGGATTACAAAGGAAACCAGTTATCAAGATAAAAAAAAAAATGAGCTCATGGACTTCAATTTAAGGACCCCTATGTATTGCTAATTGTCTTTTTACTTGCATGTTTTTGTCTTTCCAATTGGATTATTCATTCCTTGAGGGCAGGAATCTTGTCTTTTAAAAAAACTGTATCCCATCACATGCTCCACAGTATCCATCACGTAATAAAGAAGGTACCTATAAGATAATTAGGTGGTTAAATGACAAGCAATATGGTGTCATAAAGAATGCTGGATTTGGACTCAGGTCCAGGGTTCAAATTCCATCTCTTTACTTTTCTGACACCTTAGTTTGCTCTTCTGTCAAATATAGAATTAGCCATTGATTTCTAAGGTCCCTTCTAGTTACGTTATTCTATAATCTATAAAATAAGTTTAGAATAGATGATCTAAGGTCCATTCCAGCTCCAAACTTTGTTCAGTGTGCATGGGGGGGGGGAGGGTGTAAATTATTATATTTTGCATAAGATCTGCAATCAAAGGACCTAGGTACAAATTTAGCCTCTGGAAATTACTTCCTGTTTAACAGCAGCAGGGTAGTCTTGAAGTCAGAAAGAACTAAGTTCTAATTCATATCCAGACACTTACTAGCTTTGTAGTCACTTAATCTTTGGTTGCCTTAATCTACTGTAGAAGGAAATGGTAAATTGTTCCAGTATCTTAGGCAAGAAAACCTCATGGACAGTATTAGTGTGCTATGATCCACAGAGTCACAAGAATCTGACACAACTTAATAACTCAACAACAACAACCTTACACAAGTCACAGAACCTTCTTGGATTTTACTTTTCTTATTGAGATGACCTCCAAGGCACTTTCCCAGCTCTAAATCTGTGATCATATGAATCACAGTTTTATGTTAAAGTCACTTTCTTCTCTCTAGAAAACACTTTTATAAAACCTAGGCAAGACAACAAAGTGTTTATACTGACAAATGTCCAAAGGCAGGTTAATCAGTGTTCACAGTCAGCCCCAACTAGGATGTAGTTACTCAGAATAGTTTTCCTGTATGCACAAGTTGATTCCTTTGCATAGGTGAAGTTCTTTGATAAGTGGGAAAGAATTCCCAGTGGGGAAACTCCCTCTGTCAACAAATATCTGCAACAGATCTATAATTTATCATCTTAAAGTTGCCTCAGGCAGTGAAAGGTTAAATCATTTGAGTATCTTCTCATACCTAATACGTGTCAGAGACAAGATTTGAAACTAGATCCTGGTCCTCTATCGGCCACACCAGGCTGCCTCTGGTGTTCGGATGTGTGGATAAAGAGGGTGGGAGGGATGGAGGGAGGGAGAGAGAGAAAGAGAAAGAGAGAGACAGAGAGAGAAAGAGAGAGAGAGAGAGAGAGAGAGTAGTGATGAACAACCTTGTAGCTTTCACAGGCCAAGTTTTTGTTTCTGTGAAGGACAAAAAATAGGAATGTAAATAGACACTTCGATAGATCAAACACATTAATTATGAATCAGTGTATTACATACTTGAGTAATATGAGAGAGGGGGGCTAGCAGGGCTTCAGGTTTCCTGGAGCTATAGAATGGGATGTCATTAGCAGTACCATATGGCCCATTCCTCTCCTCTTTCACACAGGTAAATACTTAACAGGTTCACCAGGGCAATTTTCAGTCAGAGAAATAGGCTGCTTCTGCTCTAATTCTACCACTATGCACCAGAAGACTTTTTGCCCCTCCACTTTCCAAAAGACACCGTAGAGTTCCTTGGAAATCAATTGTATTCTAAAAAGGCAGCATATAGCACAGAGGCCCAAGACTCAGGATCCTCAGGGTCTAGTGCCAGTCCTGTCATCTAAAAAAAGGATCATAGAGTTAGAGATGAAAGAGGCCTTTGCAAGCCATCTAGTCTGAGACTTTCATTTTAGGGAAGAAAAAAAAAACAAAACAAAACTGAAATAGAGAGAGATTAAGTGATTTCCTCTAGGTCACATAGCTAATAAATATTTGAGGTGGGATTTAAACCTGTGTCTTCAGATTGCAAGTCTAGAAGCTGTATCTTCTGCATTAGGCTGCCTCTGCCAAGGCATAGAATCATAGAGTTAGAAGTAACCTCAAGATCCATCTTTGTTGTTTGGTGATATCAGTCATACGTGTGACCCAGTTTGGGGTATTCTTGGCAGAATCTGGAGTGGTTTGCCATTTCCTTCTCCAATTCATTCTAGAGAGGAGGAACTGGGGCAAGGAGGATTAAGAGACTTGCCCAGGGTCACATAGCTAGTAAATGCTTGAAGCCAGATTTGAACTCATGAAGATGATGAGTCTTCTTGATTCCAAGCCCAGTGTGTTATCCATTGTACCATCTAACTAGTCCAATGCATATCTGAAAACAAATGCCCTCTACAAAATACTGAACACATGGCCATTCAGCCTTTGTTTAAGGACCCCAAATAAAAGGAAACTCACTATTATCTTTGCCCTTTGGGGTAGCTTCAATTGTAAAGATATTTCTCCTGTCATCAAGTCTTATAAGCACAGCTTTGTACCTTCTACCTAGAGCTCCTACTTCTGCCCTCTGGGATATAGTTGAATAAGACTTTTCCCTTTTTTACATGGCAGTTTTTCAAATGCTTAAGGATGACTACTATTTTCTCTAGCATCTTCTGGAGGCTAACCATCCTCTTTTCATTCAGCTGATCCTCATATGGCATGAATTTAAGGTCCTTCAACATCACTTAAGGTCCTTCACCACCCTGGCTGTCCACTTTTGGATGTTTCCTATTTGTCAATGTCCTTCCTAAAACAAAAGTGAGCCCAGTACTCTAGAAGTGATATCTTCTGTATATGTGATGTCATTCTGTATACTTGATATCGTTCCCAACTGGAAAGACAGAAGTAAGCAAAGGCTCTTTTGGTTACATATGTCCAATAGAGAGTGAAAGATTTCAATCTAGGAAGGGATTGATAATAGGTGTGATTCAAGGTAGAAGGATGAGGGGATAAGAAAGTTGTGATTCTCACCTCTCCACTCCCACCCCCCCAAAAAAGTTACGGTCAGAATATTACATTGCCCCATGGGAAAATTGATTAATCATATTCCCATCTAGCACCATCATGCAGCAATTGAGAGTCACACTCTCTAGCTTTATCACCTAATTGAGATCCCGATGACCATTGTCTATCAATTCCTACTATATTGTTCTTCATCAATGAGTTCAATACCTGACTCATACTTTTTTTCCTCAACCGAAATCACTGCTCTGCTGTTAGAAGACTTCAACATAACATATTGATATTCTCTTAGATACCCTAAATTCCTTCAATCTATTCAACTTAACTCAATTTATTCAATTCCTATTACCTGTCCTTACATTCCACCTCAGCTCACACAAAGATGGTTATATCTTTGATCTTACCATCACTCACAAATATTCCACTATGTCCATGAACAGCAAAATTCCATTATCATACTATATTCTTTCATTGTTCCATATTCCCCTATCTGGGGGCAGTTAGGTGGTGTAGTGAATAGAGTACCAGTGCAGGAGTCAGGAGGACCTGAGTTCAAATCTCACCTCAGACACCTTACACTCACTAACTGTGTGACCTTGGACAAGTCACTTAACCCTAATTGTCTCATCCTGGGTCATCTCCAGTCATCCTGATGAATATCTGGTCACTGGATTCAGATAGCTCTGGAGGAGAGGTGAGGTTGGTGACCTGCACAGCCCTTCCTCACTCAAAACAAAGTCAAGTGCAACTCATGTCATTATTTCTCTGATGGCATGGTCTTTTTCGGCAGCAAAGGACAAACACACACACAAATTTCCCTATGTGATCTTCTGACCATGTTTTTCATCCTTACCATGACTTCTATTATCTCCTTTCTGCTCTGGCTATATTCTTCTCCTTTCCCAGTTGGATCGCTCCATGAACCAGTTCAACTCTCTACTTTCCTCTACTCTCACATTCTTTGTTCCTTTGTCCTATTACTTTGTCAAACCCCAACTTTAGATTACTTTAAACATGTGCTGCCTTCACTCCTGAATTCTTGTGCTGCTAAACAGAACGAGAGCAAATCATAAAACTGTTCTGATGGGTTCCATTACAAATTTACATTATGTAATATCAACTGGGCCTTCACTGCAGCAAGGTAATCCTATTCCTCTCTAATTGATTCTCTATTACACTTATGACAGCACCTGTTCTAACCCTTCACTTTTCTCACCATGCCTGAACCCTTTCCCCCTAACCTCTTAACTGAAGACCTCACCTTACACTCCACAAAGAAATTTTAGGGCCATTTGGATCTGCAGTGGCCTGTTCTCTTCCCAGATGCTCTCTGGGCTTTCATGACTACTCTCTTTGATGTCTTTCTACTTTCTAGTTGTACAACTATTCCTCCTCAATATCCTTTGCTGGTTCTTTATCTGTGTCATTCCCATTAACTGTGAGTGTCCTCCAAGTCTCTGTCCTGGACCCATTTCTCTTTCTATATTCTCTGATATGGGGTTCTCATCAGCTCCCCTGGTCTCAATTGTCATCTCTATCAAATGTTGCTCAGATCTATCAATCTAGCCCTCATTCAAGCTACAGTTTCTCATCATCAACTAATTACCTCCTGAAAATTTCAAATTGGATGTTTCATTAGCATTTCAAACTCATATACAAAACAATTCATTTTCTTTCTCTCCAAACCTTCCCTATTCCCAAATTCCCTATTACCATTGAGAGCATTACCATTCTCTGTATCACCCAAACTAATAATCTCAATGTCAGTTTAGATTACTCATTTTCATTCACCCCATAAATCCAGTTACCAAAACCTGTCATTTTAATATTCATTTTATTTTTGTATGTATACATACATATGTACATACGTAGATACACATACATATATACATATACACATATGTGTATGTACTGACTCTACTGTTTATATAGTCATCCCCCTAGTTCAGGCTCTTCTCTTTTAATTTGACTATTGCAATAACCTTCTAATTAATCTTCCTACTTCAAGTCCAACCCTTGTCAGATCTACCCTCCACTCAGCTGCCAGAGTGATTTTCCTAAATTCCAGTGGCTTCCTATTATCTCCTGGATTAAATATAAAGTCGTCTGGAATTTAAAGCCTTTTACACCCTAGTCTCTCCCTAATTTTCCAGTCTTTTCACACTTTAATCGTCTCTGTATACACTACAATTCCTATTTGTTGTTTCTCCCACATGATATCTGTCTTCCATTTCTGTGTCTTTACCTCTTAGAATCCCTGGCTTTCTCCAAGACTCACCTCAAACAATAACTTGTACAAGAGGCCTCCTCCAGTGCCCCTAGCTGCTAGTGGGGTTTCTTCTATTTACTCTCTATGTGTCTTGTACATGTCTATTTATCTACATGTTGTCTCCCTTATTAAAATGAAAGGTCATTGAGGACAGGCATTGTTTTTCCCTTAGCATTTTGCATAATTCCAGGAATATAGTGCTTAATAAATGCTTCTTTATTAAGTGCTAAGTGTGCCATGCTATTTCCCTTTTACTAGAGCATCAGTTAGTAATGACAGCCTCTTTCATAATTCAACTTTGTCCCCCCACCTACCATTTCTTTACAACAGTCTTATGTGTTATTTTCCTTTACCAGCCCTGTAATCACCTCAAGAGCAGGGACTGAGTCATCTTCACCCAGTTTTCCTCTTCTATAAAATAGAGGTTCTCTAAGATCCCTTCCAAGCAGTGGTGGGGAACCTGTGGTCAAGAGGCCACATGTAGACCTCTAAGTCCTCAAGTGTGGCCCTTTGACCAAATCCAAACTTTGTTCTCTGAAGTTTGGATTCAAAGGGCGGTGCGTGAGAACCCAGAGGGCTATGTGTGGCCTCGAGGCCACAGGTTTCCCATCCCTAAGCTAGGCAGTGCAGTGGAGAGAGCACTGGTCCCAGAGTCAGGAGTTCAAATCCAGGCTCAGACACTTAGTAGCTGTGTAACCCTTGGCAAGACACTTAATCCTAATTGCCTCATTTTCTCATCTGTAAAGTAATTAGAGAAGAAAATGGCAATCCATATAAGTATCTTTGCCCAGGAAAACACAAATAGAGTCACAAAGAGTTAGGCACAATTGAAACAACTAAAAAACAAAAACAAAGATCCTTTCCAGAGAGTCAACATGAATCCAGTACTAAGTATACAAGACACTGGAGTCAGAAGCCCTGAGTTTGAGTTCTAGCTCTGACATTTAGTAGCTGTGCAACCCTCAGGAAGTCATTCTATTTGTCTACACCTCAGTTTTCTTATCTGTCAGTTGGGGATGATAATATTTGTGCTATCTGTCTCACAGGGTTGTTGTGAGGAAAGGGCCCTGGAAATTTTTTAATGCTTAAGAAATGGTACTTATTTTCATATGATCACTATCCTTTGATCTTTATAGGTGCATAAAATGGTTTGTTAAATGAAATATGAACTATCAGTGCTCCAGAAAGACAGTTCTGGTGGGGAGAAGAGACCCATCTCTCCTTGGGTGTGGAATATGGCCTGCCAAGAATAAGGCAACTTGAGAATTCTTGATCCCTCTGAAAGGTGATGAGGGATGAGGGAGCCTCACCAAGAAAGATTTACATTCAGTTCTCCCCCAGAGCCAGGGAATTGTCCAAAGCAGGAAATACCCTGAAGGTTCTAGAAAGATGCTGGCCTCTGAGGACTAAGAGGCTTAACTCATTGGTCTCATAAATAAGCAATCTTTAACTGTGACTAAAAAAAAAAAAAAAAGGAATTTAGTACCACTTTAAGGCTGACATTGATTTAAGCCACTCCATGAGGGGCACCATGTTGCCAGATCAATTAAAGCAAATGCAGTCATGAAACTTACATGAAGCCCCATGCATGTGATCTGATCTGCACACCACTGCTGTCCTCATGCCATGCACCCCATGTTTGCTATTTAGACCTTTCATTGAAGGGAAAGAAGCAGTAGGGGGAATAAAAAGAGGAGAAATTTAAGGCAACTATATATTTACTTTATTTGCTCCTAATTAATGGGCTTATGAAAGGAAACAAATCCAAGAAGTATTCCATGGCCCCCTGCCAACAGTGAGCCCACCCAGAGGAGAAACCTGAGCCCATTTTAAAGAGGCTTTTAACTCATCATTACTAAATAAAAGCAAACAGTCTGCTGTCTTTAAATAAAATATCTTTTATGCAGGTACCATGGTGGGGGCTTCAGTATACACTGAAATCTGTAAAAAACTGTGTTCAGAAGATCCTAGATGTAGGGCTGGAAAAGATGCACATTCACTGCCACCTCTTTTACAGATGAGGAACCTCAGGACGAAGAGAGGTGAGGTCACTTTCCCAAAGGAGCAGATAATACATGGAAGGGTCTGGATTCAAACTTCATTTCTGACTCCAGGTCTAACCTTCTTTCCTCTGCGCTAAACAGTCTTCTTACCCATTCTTTGTCCTGTGGGCTTTTGATCAGACTGAAGGGGCTTGAGTATTTGGAGCTAGTCTGTATGTCAATGAACCAGTAACAGTGACAACAATAACATATTGCATATCACTTTGCACAACTCTATCCTCATAAAAGTCCTGTGAAAGGGGGAGTTCAAAAATGATCTCATTTTACAAATGAAGACACAAAAGTTCATGAAAAGGAGCTGACTGACCCAAGGTTGGAAGGTTAGGAAGTGTGAGAGATCAGGACTGGAGTCTAGGTCCCCTAACTCCGAGCCTCATGCTCTTTCTGATCACTCTTCTGTAATTGCTGAAGTTTTTGCAGTTCTTCACAGTTTCTAGAACTTTTTTCTATACAAATAGCTTCCAAGGTTAAGTAGACAAACTCCGAATATCCCCATTTTCCACAGAAGAAAACTGAGACTGAGGTCAAATGACTTGCTAATGTCACAAAACTTAGTGGCAGAACCAGAATTTAAACTTATATTCCTTCACTGGAAGTCTTCAAGAAAAAAAGTTAATGACCACTCATTAGTCTTTTTTCTTTGTTTTATTCTGATCTTAACCAACACTAAATAAGTGAGCATAAAAAGTGGAAAAGGATTCTATGTGAAGCTCTGAATTCATAGTCCAAACAGTTTGGTTTCCTTCGTAAGTATATAGTAAATTCAACATGTCATTTTTGAAGTTATCCTGTTTATTTGTGTTCCCTACTAACTCTTCTATGCATTTTGAATCTTCAGTAACCCTCTTTTATTATTTTTTTTTTGTTTTCATTTTGGTGACTCCTTCACTAACCCTATTCTCCTTCTCTCCTTCCAAGATTGAAAGAAAGAAGAATAAAACCCTTGTTTCAGATGTCCATAGTTAAGTCAAATTCACATTGGTTGGCCATAACCAGAAATGTTTGTTTTGTCCTACACCTTAAATTCTTCATCTCTTTGTCAGGAGATGGCAGCATGTTTCATAAAACTCCTTTAAATGGTGATTGGTCATTACATCGATCAGAGTTCTGAAGTCTTTCCAAGTCATTTTCTCTTTGTAATATAGTTGTTATTGTATAGTTTCTACTCACTTCACTATGTCAATTCATAAGAGCATTCCCAGGTTTGTTTGAAACTTGCATCATTTTTTATGGTAAAATAATACTCCAGTTCATTCATATATTTTGCTAATCCCCTAATTGATTAGTAGCCTCTTAGTTTCTAAATGTTTGCCACTACTGCTGTAAATATTTGTATTAATGTGTGTATTATACATATATAGATGCTTGTATATATGTAGATAGACAGATAAAGCTTATTGCTCTTTCTTTGATATCTTTGGGGGTATAGATGACTAAGTGTTAACAATTTTCAGAAGAAATCCTTAGAGCCAGCTTAAATCAGATGGCTTCTGAGGCTTCTTCCAACTCACAAATTCTCTAATCCTTTTTCTTCAAATTCCAAGCTTTTGCCATTGTTCTAACTAATAATAGAAGTACAGGCTAGATAACAGAACTTTTTTATTTCTAAAGATAATTCATTCTCCTCCTCCTGTTCATTTCATTGTCTAGTTCCAATTATTGTCCATAAGAAACACACACACACACACACGCACACACAAGCTAATGGTCCATTCAACTATTTAACAAATTGAACAATTGATGGTCTTCATCCACTTCATTTTTCCTTTGTGGATAGTTAAGTTGAGCCTTTGAAATGACGATGAACCTTATTTAGGTGGCTATTCTGGGTCAGGTCTAAGCTGAAGTCAGCCTGATGATTCAGGCTCAGTATTAGAATTAAATTAGACCTTCATACACCATGTAAAATCAAACAAAAAGAGGTTTACTTAACAATAGCAGGGAAAGGATATTCAGCAAGGATACAACATTGATTCAAGTCAAGTCTATAAGCTTTTTGCCTCATCAGTACCGGGCACTGTACTAAACAATAAATGCAGCTGGACATAATTTCCCTGACTTCATAGCTGACTTTCATGGAAGAAAAAAAAATAGCCTCCTGTTCTTGGCTTTTGTACTTAGGGAATTCAAGACACTACTTCAATGGATCAAGCCTTAGTTCCCTAGATCACTTAAGTCTTGAGGATGGTTTTGTTGTGGGTTTTTAAAGAGAAAAACCAGCCTGGTCTATTAAGAAAGAATAAAATAGATTTTCTTCCTACCCACAGAAGCTTTTCTGTGGGCTAGTAGTTGATGCAGTCAACAAAATGTCATCCACAAACAAACATATAGAGAATGTCACCATGTATCATGAGCCCCTCTTCAACCTGAACTCTGAGTTGGATCTCCTTCATGTTAATGGAAAACATCTTGAATGAATATGTGTTTTCCCATTTTATGCTTTACTTTATATTGAGTTGTTGGGGGAGAAGATCACTATTTTTGTATCTTTCAACAAATCTTGTATAATTTTGATAGGAGACACCTTGATAGAGGAGGGTCTTCAAGGCGATATTTTGCTTTATTAAATCAAAGATTTCTTATATATACAACAAATTACAAACATCGTACATTCTAAATCTTTCAATCACTTGCGTGATAGTAAAGATGTGGTCTATTGTAGAACTAATACTTATGAGAATTTTCTTATACCCTTCTAATATCATTTGACATCATACAAGTTAAAAGAGAATACTAACAACCTGGAGTGAGTTTTTCACTTTTCAATAGATTGTTATACAGTGTAATGTGGTGCAGTGAACTAGATAAGGAGTCAGAATCCCTGGGTTTGAAATCTGGCTTTGTTACTTCCTAGCTGGGTGACCTAGGGCAAGAGCAATTATCTCTGGGCCTTCATTTTCTCATCTGTAGTTTGAGTTGAACAAGATAAACTCTAAGGTCCCTTCTAGCTCCAAATTCTGTGGTCCCATGTAAGCATTGTGTATAAATATGTGTGCAGGTAGAAGTAGATGTGGGAGGAGGGACCAAAAGTAAGTGTGGTAGAAAGTAAGGTATTGATTTGTTATTTGTAACATGGAAGGAAAATCTTAATATTGGGGAAAGGGGTAATGGTGGGGAAGAATCAAGACATTCTGTTGGAAGCCTTCCCAAGAGACAGAGAAACAAGACACCAAACCAGAGATGAAGAGGATCACAGGAAGCAAAATCAATAATATCAATTACATGAAATAAAAAAGGTTTTGTATGAACAAAACCAATGCACCCAAAATTAAAAGGAAATCAGGAAACCAAGGGGGAAAAGTTTCAGCAAGTTTCTCTGATAAAGGCCTCATTTCTCAAATATATAGAGAACTGAGATAAATTATAAAAATAAGAGTTGTTCCTCAATTGATAAATGGTCAAAGGATATGAACACGCAGTTTTCGGAAGAAGAAAGGAAAGCTATCAATAATCATGAGGAGAAATGCTCTCAATAACTATGCATTAGAGAAATGTGAGTTAAAACAACTCTGAGGTACCACTTTACATCTATTAGATTGGCTAACATGACAGAAAAGGAAGATGATAGCTTCTGGAAGGGATGTGGAAAAATAGGTACTCCAATGAATTATTTGGGGAGTTGTGAATTGGTCCAGCCATTCTGGAGAACAATTTGGAACTATGCCCAAAGGGCTATAAAATATACATATCCTTTGACCTGACAATATCGCTACTATGTCTCATCCCAAAGAGATCAAAGTAAAAAGAAAATGGCCTATATATGCAAAAACATTTATAACAGCTCTTTTTGTGGGGATAAGAAATTGGAATTTGAGGGGATATCCATCAGTTGGGGAATGGCTGAACAAGTTGTAGTATATGATGATGATGGAGTACTACTGTGCTGTAAAAAGTGATGAGCAGGATGATTTTAGAAAAACCTGGGAAGATTTATATGAACTGATGCAAAGTGAAGTGAACTGAATCAGGAGAACATTATACACAACAACAACATTGTAATAGTAATCAACTATGAAAGATATAGCTACTCTAATGAATACAACGATCCAAGACAGTTTTAAAGGAATTATGATGAAAAATGCTATCTACCTCCTATGAAAGAAATGATGAACTCTGAGTGTAAATTAAAGCATTTTTTTTATACTTTCTGTATTTTTCTTGCTTTTTCCTCCATAACATGGGTAATATGAAAATATGCTTTGCATGATTTCAAATGCTTAATTAATATCATATCATGGTGCTTGGCTTCTCAATGAATGAGAGAAGGAGGGGCTGGATGGGGGAGAGAGAGAGAGAGAGAGAGAGAGAGAGAGAGAGAGAGAGAGAGAGAGAGAGAGAATTTGGAACTCAAATTTCTTTAAAGGAATGTTAAAATTAGTTAATTAATTAGAAAGAAAGAGCCTTCCCCTCCTGTCCAAACTCTGACCCCTTCTTCCATCCTTATCTTCTCTCTGCTTCACCATTTTGTCCCCAAAATGAGTGACTTAATTTCTCCAGTTAACTCCTTTCTTTTGGTAGGAAGTCAGGAAGTCACTTTGGATTACTGGATTTAGAATCAGAGACTCTGGTGAAGTGACTTGCTTGAGATCATCCAGGTAGCAAAATGGAATTACAATCCAGCATTCTCCACTGCATTAAATCTTCCTCTCCTCTGAATGCTCCATGGCCCAATCTGTCCAGATATAAAATGGAAATAGTGAAATCAAGGTCTTATAGATTCAGATACATCTGTCCATCCCCATAATGGCAAGGAAAGCTTGTCTAAATTAATGCAAAGCTTAAATTCTACAGTCTTTTAAATGAAATATATCCATACTCTTCACATATAGTCTGCACTAAATATAAAGATATGTATGGTGCTTATAAACAGAATGAAGCACACTAATGTTTTTTTTAAAAAATACAATTCACAGTGGGTCTACATGCCATCATAGTATTTTGGTAATAAAAAAGTTCTTTACATACAAAAATTAATTCTTGACTCCATAACTGAAGGAACATTGAAAGAATTCTTAATTGCTTAGGCCCTTGACTTTTTTGGGGGGAGGGGAAGCAAAAACAGAAAAGTAGTAATACTAGCCCAGATGATTTCCTATATGCCTGTGAAAATCCTGAGAATTCAGAGAAAAACATTATTTCCAAAGTTTAATCAATAGGAACAGTGAACATGATTTCTGCATGATCCCAAATTCTTAAGTTATTTCACTGCATGACTCTTCCTTTTCTAAACTCACAGAACACTTATGGAGGTGAAGATAACATGAGGAAGGGATCCAGGGAAGAGAATTGTTGTGGCTAGAATATTTACAAATCACTTAGTCTGTGTCAGAACAATAGGGTGCTAAGTTTAACAACCAATAACAGACAAAACATCTTAATCTGGTAGGAAAAATATCAATCAAATGTGTAAGCTAAGCATTTGTTTAATTCTAATAACAATTATAATAATCATACTTATTATATTATATCATTAATAATAAATATTATATTATAATAATTGTATTTACATAACACTTGCAGAATCACATAGTACTTTCATCACAACTCTCAGGTGGGTAGTATTGGTAGCATCACCTCTCTTGGGATGAGGAAATTGAAACTCAGATAGTCATGTGACTTGCCCGGGTTTATATAAGTAGTAAGTATAAAATAGGGATTCAAGCAATGGTCTCTTGACACAAACTCCAGTGTTCTTTTCCCCACACAATTAGCTTAAGGCTCTCTGCCTTATTTGTTAAGGATCACTGGTATATATACTATTCCCACCAAAGCAGATAAAGAACCTTAAATAACTTGTTAGAATATAACTCAGTAAACAATCTTCAAGAAATGTTGTCAAAAAAAAAAAATCATTATCTGTGGCCAACATGGTGATAAGCTCCTTGGCGATGACATATTTAAACCATCAACCCCAAACCCTTCCTACTTGGTTGGACCTGCCAGATGTTGTAATCTACTGACACAATCTTCTAAAAGACAGGGTCACTTTGTCAAGAGACACTGAATTAGGAATTCAGTGGAGACAGAGAAGCTATCTTTTACTTATATAAAGGTATTGCCTGAAGCTTTCTTTTTTTAGCCCCTTAAGAAACATAAGATATGTGAAGCATACTATGGATGACGTAAATCATGCATACTATGTTTGCTGTAAATCAAACACATCCTTTATTGACAGCCACTCAAAATGCAAAAGAAAGCAGGAAAGCTTTGTACAAATAAACAAATAGTAAGCATTGCCAACTGAAGTGTAAATAGGTCATCAATTTATTATTGTGCTCATCTTTTCCATGATCAGATATTAACCCTTATTTAGTCATTAACTGTGGCATAGCTTATCTCATTTTAAAAGGTGTTCACCAACCTTTTGGGTAATATCTATTCTTTCTTTCTTCTAGGATCTTGGAGGAGTAATAGTTGAAACATCACCATAACAAATGTTTGTTCTCTTCCTCCTTATTCACTATTGGTCATTCCATTACATAATAATGACCATGCAGTTATAAAGCAAATACATGGTTATTTCCATCCTCTGGACCAGATGGTAGGTTACATGATAATTACAGTATGTTTGTACTTACTGGGTTTAATTACCAGATAATCAGGAAGAACATGTAAATTACTAGGTTGTAGTAACATGGTATGTTGGACTAAGTAAAATCTGTGTAGTTACCATATAAGTAAACAAGTACTTACATGGAGTTTGGGCACTGTAACTGATGACTGAAAAAAAATGTCTGGCTTTTGTTGAACATTCATTGAATCTCACTGGGCTGGCTGGCATTACACATGCTCATCTCGGATGAAGACCACATTACAAGGAAATGTAACTAGATAGCTTGTGATGGTGTAACACCTGACATCTCACAATAGGGAATCTACTATGGGAGCACTTTACTAAGGCTCTTGGGCTCTAACAATGTGTTCAAGTTCTTGGCATTGAACTTTCCACTTACTACATGTGTGGTACATTTCAGAACTGTACAAAAGCAGTCCTTCCCAAACTGAGTGTGCTCCTGCCACAACTGAATACTACACTAGAAATATTACTTTGACTTGAATCCTCATGTGCCAATTTCATGAACTGATCCACACTGATAGATTCTTTGGGAATAGGCAGGAACTGCCTAGATAACTTAAAAATGGGCCATATAGAGCAGGGCCACCATTTTGTATCTATTTCCCCTACCAGAAAAGGCTGGGTCAGGTCACTTTGGAGCTTTCCATGGCCCCACCCCTAGTTCTGCTCTGCCCTCATTGTAAAAGCTACAATTTCTGTAGAACATGAACTTTCTGCTGCCCCACCAAAGAGTGTCACATTGTGGCACATAAAAGTAGTTATATAGGCAGTTCACATATGTCTGCTTCAATTCCCCAGGAAAGTTTCTGAAGGAAGACAAGTAAGAGCTATAGAACTAAGAACTCACCTATATTAAAGAGGCTATCAGAGGACTATTACCTATTTGTAGATCAGCACAACGGCTCTGCAGACCTTTAGTCTGGTAGTCAGTCGAATACCTCTTCTCTCCCAAACTTTCCTTCGGAGCCTCCCAAACATTGAGCTAGCTCTGGCAATAAGTGCATCAACCTCATTGTCAATGTGTACATCTCTGGAAAGTACACTACCCAAGGTAAGTGAACTTATCCACAGCATTTAAAATGTCTCCATTTGTTGTGGTGTGGTGGTAGCTGATGGAGCACCTGTGTTTTCTTGGTGTCCATTGTTAGGTCAAAATTAGCACAGGCAGAAGAGAATCAATCCATACTTTGTTGTATCTCAGCTTCAGAGACTGCATTGAGTGCACAATCATCTGCAAACAGAAAATCATGCACCAACACTTCCTCCACTTTGTTCTTGGCTTGTAGCCTTTTCAAATTGAAGAATTTTCCATCAATATGGTAGCTGACCTTGGTGCTGTAATGTTAAGGTTAATGGTGGATGGGGGGAAGAATTAAAGCTCCTCTACACCCATTAATAGGCCTCAATACTTTTTGTTAAATTCTATTGAGGCACTGAGTCAGAGGGTCATGCCCTCCCACTCTGAAAAGTGTATAAATACTCTGAGGTGAGGTTTTACTTTGGGGCTTACTTACTGGAAGTGTTTGTTTGGACACATGAGACTCTGGGTAGCCACTAAGGAGCCCCCTGGCTTTGAAAATCCAGATGTTGGGGCTTCTCTCCCTGGTAACTATGTATGTGTATAATAGTCAGACAGCTGGATCTGTCTGTTGATCTTTATTTCTCTGTTTGTATTTTCTCTGAAGTTCAGGGTGCTGACTTTTCCCCCCGAACTAAGTGAATAATATATGTGCTTGATTAAAGAAGATTGTTGACCCCCCAAAAATTGCTTTCCTTTTAGAAAAGCAGATCAAAGAACCTGTACAGCAGGCCCTTCTGTGTATGGCAGGGTCCTTGCTGTTACACGTGTTCATCTTCATTGAAAGCATTTGACAGTATAGCTGAAAACATCATGCTAAAAAGCATGGGGGCAAGTACACAGCCTTGTTTCACTCCAGTGGTGATTGGAAAGACATGAGAGCATTGTCCATTATCCAGAACCTGGGCAAGCATGCTGTCATGAAATTGATGTACAAAGCTGATGAACTTCTCTGGACAACCAAATTTTGACATAATTTTCCATGAGCCCTCACAACTAACAGTATCAAATGCGTTGATCAGATCTACAAATATTATGTACAGACCTCTGTTCTGCTCCTGGCATTTCTCCTGGAGTTGTCCAGCAGCAAACACCATATCAATTGTTCCTCAGCCCTTTCTGAAGCCAGACTGTCTCTCAGGTAGATGACCATCTTCCAGGTGAAGGATCAGCTGGACAGTCTATCACTGTCACGCCAGGAAACTGAATCGCTACCATTTGAATTGTGTTAGGAAGATTCTGAAGATCATCTGTCAGGATGAGGTACACTGAGGTCCTTATTCCAACTAACTGCCAACCATTCAAATTCAGTTTCAACTCTGATGGGCTGGCATGCTGTTTGAATGCAAAACGTATGCTGGCCAAAAAGACTATTTTATGGAGAACTCATACAGGGCAAGCATTCACATGGTGGTCAGAAGAAGCCGTACAAGGACACTCTCAAGGTCTCTCTCTCAAGAACTTTGAGTTGATTGTGTGACATGGGAGACACTGGGACAGGACCTCTCAGCATAGTGTGCCCACATCAGAAAAAGTGCTGTGCTCTATGAGCAAAGCAGAATTGGAAAAGTTGAAAGGAAAAGCAGGATGCACAAATTTAGAGTATTCACCCCAAATGCTCACATGGACTATTTGTGCCCGATCTGTGATAGAGTATTCTGAGCTCGTATTGGTCTAATCAGCCACATTGAAATTTGACTTTAGCATAGTGATGTTATTTTGGAACTCTTCAAGATCAAAGGACAACAACCAGCCAACCACATATTTGTAGGTAGATACATTTGCTCCCATCAAGTCATCTGCTCCGTAAAATGAGAGTTGTACTAGGTGGTCTCTTCAGTTCCAGCTTTTATATTCTAGGAGTTGATGAAAACAAAAAGGACTAAAACTTTTTTCAAAGGTTCTTCTCTTTTTTGGGGGGGGAGTGACAGGACTGGTGGGAATAGGTGTCAATAAAACCTTAAACATGTTTTCCAATTAAAACCATGTGTATCAAAAGAGAAAGCATGCTGCATGTTTCAGGCACACTTAAAGTCACTAACCATTGTCCTCCCTTCCCCCACCCTCCCTCTTTGTCTGTCTGTCACTGCATCTGTTTCTGTCTGCTTCTCTGTCTGTCTTTCTGTTTCTCTGTTTGCTTGACTGCCTGCCTATCCACCTGCTTGTCAGCCTGCTTCTCTCTCTCTCCTCTCTCTGCTCTCTCTCCCCTCAGCTGTTTGATGTCCAAGAATCCCTTGGAACACTTTCAATAAATCTTTGACCTCTGTTTTTCTTTGAAGCAGGAAGTCTTGTTCTCTGTCTGTGAATGTGTTGGAAGACATGGATTGCTTACATGGCTTTTCCCAGCGCCAAGTCCCCCCAGTGCTCAGCAGGGTTTTTGACTTGACAAAATATACTCTAGAATCCTAAGAAATTCCCATCCTCCCCTGACACAGAATCTAAATCATGAGACTTTACCCCTCTACCCTTCAGAAACTAATCCTACTTGACAAATGTGGCCACATCACTAAGCCCCTTGTGTATTGTGCTCAAAGCCACAATGATAGCAAGATAAAAATAAACTGAAGGTAGTGGGCTCTCAGGTTGAAGCAACTAAGTGATACAGAGTGCTGGGCATGAGTTCAAATCTGGCCTCAGACACCAGCTATATGACCTTGGGGAATACACTTAACCTCAGTTTCCTCAACTCTAAAATGGGGATAATAATAGTATTTACCTCCCAGGGCTGTTGTGAGAATTGAAGGAGATAATATTTGAAAAATGCTTAACACATAACTAGCTGCTATGTTACTACTATTGTTATTCACAAAAAGGGAAATATAACTACTGATGAGACAGTAACTACTGATGAGGCAGAACTCTTCAGATACCCAGCTTCCCAAGACCCAAGTTGGAAAACAGGTACATAGGAAAGAAAAGTACCAAGAGATTCTTTTTCTTCATACTCATTCTTTTTCCTTCCTCATTCAGCTTGAATGTCCTTCCCACTATGATACACACTCCAAAGTACATTCAAATTCAATAACTACTTATTAGGTGCCTATTATATGCAAAGAGATGCAACAATGAAAAAAATGGCACAGTCTTCAAGGAGCTCACCTACTGCATTTTACTAGAGGAAAGGAAGTACATATCTATTGGTATAGTATAACAGGGTGGGGGAAGAACCAAAGGAAGATCCTAGGATTAATCAGATCATCGACTCAGAAGAAGATTCAACCCTTTTGACTCCCTCATTTTACAGATAAGGAAACTGAGGTTGGGAGAA
Source organism: Notamacropus eugenii (assembly GCF_028372415.1). Lineage (NCBI taxonomy): Eukaryota > Metazoa > Chordata > Mammalia > Diprotodontia > Macropodidae > Notamacropus > Notamacropus eugenii. Next base: position 466,578,241 of record NC_092872.1, on the reverse strand, counting down.
GTTGAATGACTTGCCTAGGGTCATATATTCAGTGTCTGAGACAGGATAAAGGTAGAAAATTTGGTAAATATACACCTTTATCAGCTCCAATTTCACTTCTTTCCAGAGATTTTATGAAGTTTTTCCTTATTCATCTAAATGATCATCAGCCTTAGAGGTCATTAAAATGTCAAATTCCAGAATTGAAAAAATGTATGGTTAAAGTAGACCTGTATCTCTGTTCTCATTGCTTTCCATTAAACACTTAGATGTAAAGAGAAGGAATGAATAAGAAAGTATAAAAAAAAAATTCAACTGAGAGTCAGTAGAAGCCTCTAGGAGGTAAATCCTCCTAGAATTTTCAAAATCTATTAATATGATCCTGGGGTGGAGCCAAGATGGTGGAATAGAGAAAACAGCCAAGCTCTCTCAACATTCCCTTTCAAGCAATTTAAAAGAATGCTTCAAACTGAATTCTAAAGAGGCAAAGCCAAAAGGTGGAGAGGAGAAACAGTTTTCCAGCCCAAGACAACTTAGGAGGTCAAAAGGAAGAGTCTGTGACAAGAACCTATGCGGCAGTAATACTAGCTGTGGATCTTGGAGGTGATGATGGCAGCAGCAGCAACTTTAGGAGGTCTCAAACCAGAAACAGCAAGCGGATCAAGCAAATTGTCACAAAAAGATTACAGGGGACCCCTGTGTTAGCGCTAAGTGCAGGACAGGATTCTGTTTATCGACTCCATTGCCTATACCTACTTTCAGGCCGTAGTTTCTGAACAGAGATGAACACTTGCTGTCCTAAGGGAGCAGAGACCTTGAGGAACAGTATAATTTGCAGTCACATGAAATCAGGGGTCCTGAAGAGAACTATCATTTCTGCTTGCAACAAATCATTCCTCTCCCTGGATCATACCATCTTGTAAGCACCAAAAACTTCTAGCTTTCAAAACAGCAGTGTGAAAAAGCCTCGAGTTTGGAACAATGCCCTTCCACTCCCAGAACCCAACTTTGACATAAAGTGTAAGATCAAGAAATAGTCTGGGCAAATGAGCAAACAAGAACCAAACCATAAAAAGTTACTATGGTGACAGGAACATTCAAGACACAAACTCAGTAGAAGACAACAATGTCAAAACAGCTACAAGCAAAGCTTCAAAAAAATGTAAATTTCATACAAGCCTAACAAGAATTTCTGGAAGAGCTAAACAGCATTTGAAAAATCAAATAAGAGTTGTAGAGGAAATACTGAGAAAAGACATGAGAGCGATACAAGAAAATCTGAAAAGACAACTAAAAGGATTGTAAAAGAGGCAGAAAAAATTACTGAAAAAATAATACCTTTAACACACAGAATTAGCCAAATGGAAAAGGAGGTACAAAACTTTACTGATGAAAATAAATCCTTAAAAATTAGAATTCAACAAGTGGAAGCTAATGACTCCATAAGACATCAAGAAATAATAAAATAAAGTCAGAAGAAAGAAAAAATAAAAGAAAGTATAAAATATTTCATTAAAAAAAACTGACCTAGACAATTTTAGAATTATTGGACTGCCTGAAAGCCAGGATCAAAGAAAGAGTCTAGACGACACCTTTTAAGAAGTTTTAAAGGAAAACTGCCCTGATATCCTAGAACCAGAGGGCAAAACAGAAATTGAAAAATCCAACAATCACTTCCTAAAGAATTCCTAAAATGTAAACTCCCAGGAATGTTATAGCCAAATTCCAGATCTCCCAGATCAAAAAGAAAATACTTTAAGAATCCAGAAAGAATCTATTCAAATGCTATGGAGTCACAATCAGGATCATAAAAAACTGAATAACTATCATATTAAAGGAATGGAGAGCTTAGACTGTTATATTCCAGAAAGCAAAAGTGCTAGGATTATAACCAAAAATGACCTACCCAGCAAAACTGAGTGGGAAAAGAAGGAAGGTAGAAGAATAAGGAAAATTATCTCACAAAGAAAAGGAACACAATAGATGTTAAAAGAAAGCTTTTGGCAAAATACAATATCTATTTCTATTAAAAACACAAGAAAGCATAGGAATAAATGTAGCCTTTCTTCAAATGATAAATAATATCTCTCTAAAACCAAAAGCAAGCAATTTCTATAATGGAAATAAGTGAAAAGCTTTCCCAATGAAATCAGGAGCAAAGCAAGGATGGCCATTTCACCGTTATTATTTAATATTATTTTAGCAATGCTAGCAATAATGATTTCTCATGCAATATTGACATCATATTGCTCTCCTCAGTGGGTGGGGAGGTGGGAGAGAGGGAGAGAACTGGGAACTCAAATTTTAAAAAGGAAAATAATGTTAAGAGAACCAATAAATTTTTGGGAAAAGAAATACTAGCAATAATAAAAGAAAAAAATTGAAAGAATAAAAATAGTCAATGAGGAAACAACGCTTTGCATATTATGTGACTGTACACTTAGAGAACACTAGAGAATCAACTAAAAAACTAGTTGAAACAACTAACAACTTTCTCAGAGTTGCAGCATATAAAATAAACTGACAAAACCCAGCATAAGAGACAGATAAATTTCACGTAAGTAACAGCATAAAATCCTTGAGAGTCTACCTGTCAGTTCAAACCCAGGAACTATATGAGCATCATCACAAAACACTTTTCACACAAATAAAGACAGATTTATACAATCAAGCCAATATAATAAAAATGACAATTCTACCAAAATTAATTTACTGCTTCAGTACCATACCAATCAAATTACCAAAGAATTCTTTTAGCGAGCTTGAAAAATATAATAACAAGATTCATCTGGAAAATCAAAAGACCCAGAATATCAAAGCGATCAAAGAAAAAAATGTAAAGCAATATGATCTAGCAATATCATATTTCAAACTATATTACAAAATAGTAATAATCAAAACACTCTGATATTGGATAGGAAATTGAGTAGTGGATCAAATGGAATATATTAGGTACATGATACACAGTAGTGAATGGCTATAGTAATACAGTGTTTGATAAACCTAACAATCCAACTTTTTGGGGCAAGTTCTCAGAAAACAAAAATTGCTTGGAAAACTGGAGAGTAGTCTGGCAGAAACAAGGCATACCAGTATACCAAGATAAGGTGAAAATGGGTACGTGATTTAGATGTAAAGAGTAATATAATAAATAAATTAAGGGATTGTAGGAGATTTTACCTGTCAGATCTATGGATAAGGGAAGAGTTCATGACCAGACCAGAGACAGAGAGAATTACCGGAAGCAAAATGGATAATTTTGATTACATGAAATTTTAAAAGTTTTTTGCACAAACAAAATAAATGTAGCCAAAATTAGAAGGAAAGCAGGAAATGGAGGTGGGTGAAGTGGGAGTGTATAGAGAGATTATAGCAAGTTCCTCTGATAAAAGGCTCGTTTCTCAAATATATAGGAAACTGAGCTGAATTTATAAAAATAGGAGTCATTCCCCAATTGGTAAATGGTCCAAGAATATGATAGGCAATTTTAAGAAGAAAAAATGAAAACTATCAATAGTCACAGGAAAAAAACTGCTCTAAGTCATTATTGATTAGACTAATTAAAGCATCTCTGAGGTACCACCTCATACCTGTTAGATTAACTAACATAGGAGAAAGGAAAAATGATAGTTACTGGAGGGGATGTGGAAAAGTAGGAACACTAACACACTATTAGTGGAGTTGTGAACTGGTCCAACCCCTCTGGAGAACAATTTGGAACTACGGCCAATGGATTATAAAAATGTGCATTACCTTTGACCTAGCAAGCTACTACTTGGTCTATATCCCAAAGAAATCAAAGGAAAAAAATCTATGTGTACAAAAACATTTTTAGAAGCTCTTTTTTGTGATGGTAAAAAATTGGAAATTGAAGAGATGTCCAGCCAATAGAGAATGGCTGACCAAGTTGTGGTATATGATTGTGATGGAATACTTAAGAAATAATGAGCAGAATGCTTTCAGAAAAACCTGGGAAGACTTACATGAACTGATGCAAAGTGAAGTGAGCAGAACCAGGAGAGCACTGCACACAGTTATAGCAATATTATATCAATGGTCAACTGTGAAAGATTTAGATACTCTGGTTAAGACAATGATCCAATATAGTTTCAAAAGACTCATAACAAAAAAATGCTATCCCACTCCAGAGAGAGAGAAATGATGAATTCTTGAGTGCAGACTGAAACATACTTTTTCCAATTTCTTTGTTTCTTGCTCTTTACTGTTTGGAGTAATTAATATAGAAATAGGATTTGTTTGACTTCACACATACAATGGATATCATGCTGCTTGCTCTCTCATTGAGTGGGGGAGGGATTAGATGGAGAGAGGATTTAGAATTCAAATTTTTTAAAAAGATGAATATTAAATGAATGAAGAATTCTTTTTTTTTTGTTCAAAAGCCATACTATCTCTCCATGTTCAACTTTCTCACCAAACCTCTTAAGAGGTAGTCAGATATGTAGGGACAGCTAGGTGGTGCAGTGGATAGAGCACCAGTACAGGAGTCAGGAGGACCTGAGTTCAAATCTCACCTGAGACACTGGATACTCACTAGTTGTGTGACCTTAGGTAAGTCACTTAACTGGGTCATCTCCAGTCATATCCTAATGAATATCTGGTCACTGGATTCAGATGGCTCTGGAGGAGAAGTAAGGCTGGTGACCTGCACAGCCCTCCCTCACTCAAAACAGAGTCAAGTGCAAGTCATGTCATGATTTCTCTGATGGCATGGTCTTCTTCAGCAACGAAGGACGAACACACAGCCAGATATGTGAACCAGGATGTTGTAGCTGTTGTTGTTGTTGTTGTAAGTATTTGTTCAGGGTCTCATGGCTATTTTGATTCCTGTCTCTGCTTGTTTGATTTGGGCTTTGCACAATTAATTAGAAGTCCAATTAATAAAAAGGAAAACACATGTCCATCTGGTCTTCCCAGATGTTCTTGGAAACAAGCTGTCAAATTAGCACGGCGTGATAACAGTGTTAACATGATTTAGGGAAGTTACTGCTCCCCACATTCCCAGATCTTACTCAGTACAGAACAAGGTCCAGCTCAGGAACTGCTGTCCTTGAGACACATGACCTGACCCCACTAGTTGAAAGTGGATTTTCTCTCTTCTCTAATCTCCCAATACATGTCCTTTGCTCTTGCATAATTCTTTCTTATCTCCAACTAGTGTGTGAGTGTGTGTGTATTTGTGTGTGTGTATGTGATGTCTCTTCCTTATTTCTCCACCCCTATTTAGATTATAAGCTCTCTGGGGACAGGCATGGCATAGTCTCATCATTTTGATATTCCCAGGGTCATGAAGAGTGTCTGGCAAATAATAAACAGGTTAAATGTATCTTATTGAATTAAATCCTGGCCTCACACACTTTTCTGATTCTTGGAATGTTTGATGGTGCGATCTTTTCCAGATCTCATCTAGCACACACATGGGGATTGGGATCAGACCTGTGATTTCATTGGTAGAGGGAGCCAATGGCTAAGGTATTGCTTTCTATTAATGCATGTTTTGTATCTTTTTTGCAACTTGCATATAATTAGGTGTTTAATAAATGTTTGATCATAGGCTCATAGATTTAGAGCTAGAAGGCACCTTGGAGGTCAACTAGTCCAACTTTCTCATTTTACAGTTGAGAAAACTGAGACCTTACAAGGTTAACTGGCTTGATCAGTATCATACAGGATAATAAGTGGCAGAGCTGAGATTTGAACCCAGGACTCTCAGTTAAATTTTTTAATTATACTGTCTTCTTTATTTCCTCCATGCACATTTAACTGTTAATGGAAAATAATTAGCACAGAGATACAGGTCTACTTTAATCATACTTTTTCCTGACTCTGTCCCACATTTGACATATTAATGACCTCTGCTGGCTTGGCTTTTATGAGCAGTGCACACAGAAAGGATATTTTATTTTCACATTTTCAGTTTCCTATGTACCCTCTGTTTTAATGTGATAGTAACATACCCTCACCATTTCCCTACCCCCCATCTTTGGGCCCTGAGTGTGAAGTACTCTGGATCTCATTTCCAAGCAGTTTCAACATTTCTCACTGCTAGACTTCTGATTTTATGAAGCAAAGGTATGGAACCCTTGCATGAATTTACACTCAAATTACCACCCTCAATGACTCCATGGGGGAGTTTCTTTAGAGGTCACCAAAAGGCAGAGTGGAATGTTTTTCCTGTATTTTGTCACAGATGTTGGGCACAAGGACTATAATTGCAAGTAATATATTTCATTGTTAGATTTTTTCTTCTCCTGAAATAATATTGGCACAGCATTTCTGTCCACCTTACTCTTAAAGGTCTATATCCTTTACTGACACAGGGCTTACTATCATGATGAATGAACTGTTTCTCCATAGGTAGAGAGAAGCAGAGAACTGAGTGTATCTGAGCAGTAGAGACCAGTGACATATAAACTTTTGTGGTCACTCACCCCTCTCAATAAAAACCTTTTGAGCATGTACACCAATATATGAATATTTATATATGAACTTATAGACTTGTGTTACTGTAATAATATGTACATCGATGGTTCCGGCCACAGATTGACTTAGAAAACCACAAATTAACAATATGTTGTAGTACATTTTTTATTTATTTTGTTAAGCGCTTTTCAATTACATTGTAATATGATTCCCAGAAGCACTGGGGAGCTTGGGGAGCTTGTTGCTGTGGGCCACAGGTTTGACTCTTCTGATATGTATCATAAAACACACACAAAAACAGAAATCCTAAAAGGGTGAGATAAAGAGGAAATCAATAATATTTTTAAAATAAAAGTCTATTTTATTTTATAGTATAAGAAACCTTTTTTGCCTTGACTAAAATTATTATTGTGGCAATTAATAATATCTTAGTGAAAGCAATGTGAATGAATCTACCTTATTATTTTTGGAAATCTTGATTTAATATATTGTATTGAAATTTGAATATCTGGCAGTGAGTTCATTCTATTTTGAGATTTCACTTTAATGGCCCTTAAAACTGATAAAGATGCCTCACACAAGAGACATAGATCCAAATGGAAAAAGTATATTGCTTTATTCACTGTGTTGACTAAATCTTAATAATCATCATTCAATCCTATCCACCAGTTATGCAGTGGTATTTGTCAACATTCAGCTAGTAAATTTGTACCTCCCCTGAAAACTAAATGGAGAGCACTATGTTCTTGTAATTTTAACAAGTGGGTTCAAAAGGCACTGAAGCTCCTCATTTGGAAAATTTTTGAGTAGATTAGAATCCAAGTTTTAAAGTATGCAGATACAAGTTTTATTCTAGGTGACACATTGCCATTCTTACGGGCAACAAATGCCTATGTCCAAATGTCTTGCTAACTGTGATAGGTTCATACTATCGTTAGCACAATATGTGCATAAGGGACAGGTCCACTCCTGGAGCCACCCTGGGTTCTGATAGGTGAACTTGTCGCTCATCTTGCCTTGTCTGCCTCACTTTCCAGGCACTAGCTTCAAACTATGAAGCTGCAGGCTCCTCCCCAACCTTTGCTTTTCATGTCTCCTTTAAAGTGTTGTCTTCTTTCATTAAAGTGTAAGCTCCTTGTGGGTGGGCAGTATCTCACTTGTTTGTATTTATATCCCTAGGGCTTAACACAATAATAGCCCATATTAAGTGCTTAATAAATGATTTATCTAATCACAACCCTTAAAAGTGTTAAATGCTATTAGCCAGATTCCCATTCACCCTGAGAAGTCAGGTCTCCCAGAAGGCTATCTACATCTCCTCTTTCAGGATTCTAGGGGTACTTCTGAGAGGCAGTGGCGTAGCTTTCTAATGCTAACAGCTGAAGTCTCTATTCCATTGTTTTCTCTGTAATGTCAATTGTCAGCTAAAATTAGTATTTCCCTTATATTATGGGTACCATCCAGTGATTAGGTCTCCAGTATCATTTAATCAATTAATATCAATTAGCTTTAACAAAGGGATGTTTACTGAGAAGATACTGTAAGAGCATAAGCACAAACCATTTTCCTGAACTAGGGGCACTTTTTCCTCTGTACCACTTTGGACAGAGTGGGCTCAAACTTAAAACATTTCTTAAAGATATTTGTCCCATCAAGTTAATTTCTGAGTATGCACAGATGGTGAATGAGTTCCTCTTTTTTTGACTACCTGAGTTGAATCAACTAGGTGGATTTGGTACTTTACCCTTCACTTGGCTCAGCTGTCTGAACATTCTAGTACAGCCTCTGGCAACTTATTCTCTTGACTTTTTGCAGCTCACAAAATCACAGCTTAGTCCATTCTATCTCGAATACTCCACCTAAGGCAAGATAGAACATGCACAGCACCAACAGAAGGAAGGACCTCCATTGGCCAATCTCCACATTGCATGTGTATAGGCATGTCATTTTCTTGATAATTTTAAAAGTTATTGGTCAACTCATCAGATTTAATTAGATCACCACGACTTTTTTATCTCATAAAATTATTGCCGATGAAAAGTTTGTACTAGGAGGAGGAATGTTTCATCTGCCTTTTTCTGTGTTCAAATTATTAACATTGAACTTGGGTTCACATTAACAACAAACTCAATAATTTCTTTGTAGAATCCTTTTCATTCATTTTTCCATTTGTGAGAATGAGTTTCATTAAAACTAGATAATTCCATACTCAAATTCACTTAATTGAGCACACATAATCTGTAATGCATCATAATATACTGGAATCAAATGAAGGCATGAAGGTGCAACCGTTAACCCCTCCCCACTATGGAACTCCCATGCTTCACTCAGGATAACTCAAATACCATTTATGATAAACTGACTGAGTGATAGCACCAGTATTTATCTAACATATTAAATATTTCTAAAGCTTAATTTTTTTCTCTTTCTTTGATAAAAATAAAAAAAATAAAAATTTCAAATGTTCTTCCTATATCCCAAAGAATCATCTCATATGTCCCCTTGGAGGGATGTACACCCCACTTTGGAGACCCCGGGTAAAGACAACTGATATTTATAAGGACCAGAGAAATCATAGGATTTAGAATCCAACAGGGATTTTAAAGATCATAGAATTCAAACCCCTTCATTTTGTAAATGAGGAAACTATAAGAGAAAGTGACTTGTTCAAGATCAAATAGGTAGTGATCAAGAGAGGCAGCATTGAGGCTAGGCCTTCTGTCTCTTTTCTGATGTAGCATCTGTCTCTTCACCACCCATCTAGGGTTGGATAATATACCATAAACCAAATGGGCAACTCCCTAAATGATCAAGCTTCTGGTCAAAGTTCCCAGCGATTCAGACCATTGTTGCTCCTTCTCTTCACCCTTAAAATTTCAGTCCTTTCAGATTAATCTGGGGCAAGGTGGGGGGAGGTTATTGTTAATAACAAAGATATCTTTCAAAAACCAAAACAGCTTGGGGTCAGATGGGGAAGGACTGGGGTCCAAGGACCAGGGTCGTAGTCCTAGCCCTACTGCTAACTTGTTGTGTGACTTTAGACAAGTCATTTCCTTCCCTAGATGTCAATTTTACTTTTTTGTAAAATGAAGAGGTTTGACTAAGTTATCTCTAAGTATCCTGAAAGCTTTAACATTCTATGAATCCCAAGAAAACTTTGAAAAACTTGAGCAGGTGGTCTATATTACAACTTCAGAACCACTCTGATCTTTTCTTTCCAGGAATATCCCTGGGCCTACTGGGTTGGTTCCTTATAGGAATCACACCTGGTTCCCAGCTTTACTCTTCATCAGGGGGGCATTAATGTTCTCTGAAAGGCTTCTTCCATTTGCCCTCAGCTTAAAGAGACCCCATTCTCTTTCATTTCAGGTTCTAAAAAAATGAAATGGGGGAAAAAGAGTTAAAAGTCTAAAAGGAAATTCAAGATGCAAAGAATGTACCTTGTCTTAATAAGTAATGAGAATTCCCTCCCTTTGCTGCTGCTGGGAGGACCCTCCCTCAAAAAGAAAAAAAAAAAGCTTAATATCTTTATGGGATTTGGCCTCCTTGGTACTTTGCTAATGAGTAGCCCAAGCTAAAAAGGTTTTCCTTATGTCTCCAGATATCCGGTAAACAACCATCAATAAACAATGGAATGACTGCAGCCGGCCATTAAGATATTTTGATCTGGCAGGTATTTTATTAATGTGGCTAATGAGCTGGTGCCCCGACTGAGCAAATAAACAAGGTAGAGTTTCCATTTTCCCCTTAATTATAAGCAATTTTCAGAAGAAGAAAACTGTGAGGACTAAAATAGCTAATCTTAAGACTTTGGGGATGAATTCAATCCTGCCTGTGATGGCAGCTCTGTACATTTGCATGCCATTGAACAGGACCCTCAAATGCAGGGATACCATTGGCCAACAGAGCTCTGTCAGATCATTATAGACTCCAGAAGATTTATGACTCCATTAGCCAATAACTAGTCAGGACCAATTTCTCTGAGAGATCTGGGTTTGGGTTCTGGAGTAGCACCATGATTGGAAGTGTTGACTTGAGCCAGATGGGCTGGAGAGAAATATGCTATAGTGGAAAAGTTCTGTATTTGAGGCAGGAGATGGATTTAAATCCTACCCTTATGATTTTAGGGTCTCAGTCTCCTCATCATACAGAAGAAGAGATCTGGAAAACTGTATGACCTTTAAGGTATCTTTTAGCTCTAACTTCCTATTTTTTTCAGTATGTACATGTTTTTGGTCAGGAAGACATGAGTTCAAATCCTACCTCTGACATATTTAGCTGTGTGATCTTAGGCAAATCACAACCTCTCACTGTCTCCAAGCAAGTGTCAAACTATCCAATGAATCAATAAATAAATATTTATTAATCATGTACTCTATACAGAATCTCTGCTAGATACAAGGGATAAAAAGTTTAAAAAATGGTTCAGCACTCAATGAGCTTATAGTCTGTAAGGAGAGACAATATACTGCAGGTAGAATGTGTGGGTGTATAAGTAAATTTTTAAAAAGATGTGTATGAAGACTCTAAAACTATAAATTTCAGATAAATTACAGCTAGACTTCTGTGGAGGGAGTGTCCACAATGGGAATTCCATTCATGGAAGAACTTATAGTTTCAACACCAAAAAAAATTTCCTTTTGTGCAATGCAATGTAGAAGCTTTAGAAACATTCATTAGTGTCTCCAACCTCCCTTAAAGATTATTTCTGAATCTTCCCCCCTCCATTTCATAAGATCTTTGGTAGTTGTCCCCAGGTGGAGCAAGACTGCTAGCCAGTCTGGCTCCCAGGCTAACAAAGGACAGAGGTTTGGGAAAAAACCTGAGTGAGGCTCTAAGCAGCTCATTTCTCCTTCAACATCCTTTCAGGTCTAAAGTTGTTGGAATATGTACTTCACTCTTGTCCCAACATTCCTACTGTTGGGAGAGCATCACAGCCTGTTAGGGAAACTGTCAGGAAGGCAGCAAGTATGATCCCCAATCTGAAGGTCTGACCAACAACATTCTGAGGCATATTGGAGTCAGGTAGGTGGCACAGTGGATAAAGAACTGGCCCTGGAGTCAGGAAGACCTGAGTTCAAATCCAACCTCAGCCACTTACTATAGCTATGTGACTTTGGACAAGTCACTTAATCTTTGCATGCTTCAATTTTCTCAACTGTAAAATGGGGATAATAACAGCACCTACCTTGCAGGGTTGTTTTGAGGATTAAATGAGATAATATTTGTAAAGTGCTTAACACAGTACCTGGCACATAGTAGGCACTATATAAAGTTCTTATTCCCTTCCCCTTTCTGGTGTTTGTAACCTGTATCCATGCTAGACATTATGCCTCCCAAAGGATTGTAGATTTAGAGCTGAAAGGTACTTTACAAGCTACTGAGTCAAACCTCCATGTTTTAAGTAAACTAAGGCACAAAAAGAGGTTGAATGATTTGTCCAGGGGCACGCAGATAATAGTGATTGAAGCAAGATTTAAACCCCGGTTTTCCTGATTTCAAGCCAGCTGTCTATCCACTAATCTTGTTGTTCTCTATACCTGGAAGGTCCTTCTTAACTTCTGCTTGTTCAATCCCTACCCATCTTCCAAACCTAGCTTAAATGTAACCTTTCCCTGATCTGTTCTTTGCCACTCATTGATCCAATCAGTAATCATCCATGCCCCATGATCTTTGGCTGAAAAGATCCTGTGACTTCTAGCACAGGCAGGTCCAAGAGGATAGAGAAGTTCTCAGAAACTGTTATCAGAGATGAAGCTGTCACTTTCCTTGAGTAGTATCACTTTCTAGCGATTTGGAACTTAAGAACTCGAGTAGCCTGCAGTTCAGAGAAATATATGAAAATCTTCCCAGAGACAGAAAAGAACAGGGAAAACACAAACACAGATACCATGGGGATGTCATCCAAGAAGTTTACTTCTGCTCCAGCACAGAGAAGTCTCATCTGGCTTTCAAGCTCTTCCTTGTAGTCACACAATCAATTCTACAGCTTGAGAGTTAATTCAGAAACCCTCATCCAGAAGCCTGAGTTGGATGGAGAGATAAAGAAAGACTGAGACCGAGAGAAGCCATATGTATGCATATGTAGCTGTGTGACATCTTGTTGTTCTAGGTGCTGGAGAAAAGTCTTAATCAGTTTAGATAAGACATTGCCCCTGTCAATTTGGTCCTTGCCCTCATCCTAGCAGGATAATAAGGTACAAAGTCAGCCAACAATAATATGCTATATTACATGATAAGTGCTTTAGAGAACTGTAAAACAAAGTGCCATGTGAAGGCAAAAGAAGGGAAATTTATAACTATTAGTACAGCCAAGAAGGCAGGGCAGTTAGTCTCCAGCTATATAATCTTAGAGACAAAGAGAGGCTGGTGCTCTCATGAGGATTATTACCAATAGCTGCTATCTTCCTACTCCATACTCTTATCTAAACTTATTTAAATTTTGTCTTTTCCCTGGCACCTAACTCAGTGTCCTATACTATAAGTGATTAATAAATGTTGAATTAAAGAATCAATAAATGAAACAATCTCTATGTATTAACAGAAATTTGAGTTACTCACCAAGTCATCTTGATGTAGTCTTTTAACTAGTGGTCCTCTAAAGTCTGGAGGACAGGTTGAGATAGAATAGGTTAGGGAGAGGAGCCTTGAGAAGTACTATGGGATCTATAATAAATATATGTTTGAGTCCTGCAAGGCTATAAGTAGAATAGAGTCTCTGCCTATGTATATGTCTACTTTGACCATCTTTACTGAATTGGGCTGCAAATAAAGATGTAAATCATCTTCTAAATCAGTCAAAGCAGGCATGCCAGGAGTACCTTCCAAAATATACTTCATGTACCCAGAGAGGACCTTCTGATTTCAAATCCAGGACTTTTTTCTCTATACCCCTTTTGGTTCATTTGAACTGATGCTTGACCTGCATTCATAAGAGGAGTTCAGCATGGAGAATTTGTCTTTCTCAACAGTATCACCTTATCTCCCCAAGGACCACACTCTTGTGGACTGAAATATATGGAGTGGCTTCAGAATGACAGACAGTCATGTGGGGAAAGGGCTGAGTGACTGCCCGGTGGTATTTAAAGTAGCCTATCCTTATGACAACCTTGGGAGCTTTTTTTAAAATTTTCGATAGCCCAAAAAGAGAACTCTGTAAACATTTTTCTGTTACTTTCAGATCTTTTTGTTAACCCTAAATTTCAAAGGGAATTGAGCTTGAACTTAAATTTTAACTGAGATTTGGTGCTTCAGTGAACTTGTGATATCAATGCTGAACTAATCAATAAACATTTATCAAGTGCCAGCTATGTGCCAAACACTGTGTTAAGTGCTGAGGATACCAAAAAAAAAAAAAAAAAGGCAAAAGACAATTCCCTGCCTTCAAGAAGCTTATAATCTAATGGGGGAGATAACATATAAACAACTACATGCAAAACAAGTTACATACAGGATAAACAGGAAATAATTAACAGAGGGAAGGCACTGGAATTAAGAGGAGTTGGGAGGGCTTCCTGTAAAAAGTGGAATTTTAGCTGAGACTTAAAGGAAGCCAGGGAGGTCAGTAATCAGGGTAAAATCCATTCATGCCAGCCTGTCCTGGGCAACTCTTAACTTTATCCTCCCTTAAATCCTGCACAGGGAGTCCTCATAATTTAGCAAAGGTCTTCTTCTAGATGTTTTGTCATTGAATAAATTAAAAAAAAATAGACATGGGCTGTATATCACTTATCCCTCACTCACAGAAGTCATGAGACTTCTGCACAATTCCCCATTGGTAATACTTTGACAACTATATACCTCTCCATTGATTCAATAGTAAGATATAAGAGATGTCAAAGGCTTCTAAGCTAAATAGAAAGAAGCCTCATGAGTATATGGCATGAGTAATTTCATCTAGAAGAGAGTCATGGCAGAAGACACTGGATATAGCAGGCCCCAAATAATATCACCCCAAAATAAATAAACAAATAGGTTTTTGATAGGTTGCTGGTATGAGGCTCATATCCTAATCAGCTTTCCACATACAGTCAGTTAGACCAATGACTTGTTCAAGGAAAAACCAAAATCAATTACAGATTTTAGTCACATAAAAAAGTGACCTTGTACACCTTTAGAATGTCGTTTCTTTTTGCATTAAGGCTCACGTTCTCTCTTCCATTTTCCTGACTCGAGTTAGCCAATATTTGGCATTTCTTCATTTTCGGTGTCTCTGTCTGGGCTCACCCTGTGTGCTCTTGGTTTATATCTAGCACTTAACCACACCAGCTGCAACCTAAATATTGCGGATCCCAAAGCCATTTAATTATCCCATCATTGCCACAACATTAGTCAATTGTACATTAAAACATTTTCCCTGAGAACTAACCAAGGATCACATAAAATGCTTGCTTTTGCCAGCATTGAAAAAGTATTGTTAAAAAAAAAAATATTGTAAAATATCCAGCTTCAGAGTGAGGACATTGTCCCCTCTTTTTTCATTAGTTTCCTAGGACTCATTGTTCTTATTCTAGAAATTTCCTAAGTCCAGTTGCCAACAGCTAGTATCTAACTTTTTGATGGCATTCTACAAACTGATTAGGATATGAGCCCCATACCAGCAACCTATCAAAAACCTATTTGTTTATTTATTTTGGGGTGATATTATTTGGGGCCTACTATGTCCAGTATCCTCTGGCATTCTGCAATTATATGAAATGCTTTCCTTTGGTTCTAGGGGTGATATTACTAAACAAAAGAAAATCATGATTTAAGGGTTTCCTTCCTACCTGCCTGACAACTTCCTTACTTCTTCTAATTTTTCAGATTTCTGGTTTGATTTTTCATATGCAAAAATGTAAACCTGATCCTTTAGAAAGGGAAATAATGCCTTTCTCTGCCTATACATTGGTAAGAGTCACAGGCACACTAAACAGTTAAAAAGGAAGCTATTACAGTTCTGTAGGAATCTAGTTGTCAAAAACTGCATCCATCAACAGCATCCTTCTGTTTATTTTGTCTGGTTGGTAAATCTGTAGCATATATTTTCAGATTTAACTAGTAAAGTGAGTTTTGCCAGTGAGATATAGGGATTGGATTTGAAGATTTGAGTTCTCTCACTGCTTATGTTACTCATTCCCTGTGTGACTACAGAAAGTTACTTTCCCTCTTTGGGCATATTTCATCATCTGTAAAATGGAGGTGTTGGATGAGATGGCCCTTAATGTCCCCTCCAGATGCAACATTTTACCATGACTGTATAAGAGCAATATTTGCCATGCAAGCTAGGCTAGTTTTTCCTTAAAAAGTATTAAAAATCATTCTTTAGACTTGGCACAGGGAAATAAAGCTTGGATCACCAATGTAGCTTCCTAATGGCATAAGTACAAAAAACTAGTGTACATGGAGTCAGGCTTCTGACCAAATGACCAGCACAACCAATACAGAGACTGGGAAGGTACACCCCAATGAATCAATTTTCTATCCTCGCTGAATATCCTTTACTGACATAGTTGTGCAAACTTCCTTTTGTTAGCTTTTCAATGATCTATGAGTCTCTCATTTGTTCCAATCAAAAACTGAAGCACTAAGCCAGCTAGAAAAAAGCCTGGCTTACAACAACAAATGAATCCAAATATAGTCATACCCCAGGACATATAATAATCATGTGTGTGCCAACGTTTAATTGAAATAAGGGTTGATTTAAATATCTAGCTTCCTGAGAAGTGAAAGGTCAGCAGTTTTATGAGCACCATTTACCCAAACGCCCTGTCCCCAGATGATGGGGACCAGAAAACCCAAAGCAAAAGAACGTAATACTAAAATTTTTATTTTTTAGTTTGTGTTACATGATCTTCCCCATTTTTCAGCCCATTTGCCACCTTTTGATGCCAATCTGATCCCCAGGGAGAAAAGAACCCTTAATAATACCACCCTCATGCTCTCTTTGTAAGCATTTTTTATATTTCCATATAAAGGAAGTATTAGTGCCTTCACTTCTGGGATCTACAAGTTTCCTAATACTCTTGGCAAAGACCAACAGTGGGCACATGGCTTATCTATTTTTGGAAGGCCCTGTGGTCCAGATCCAGTCCTATCTTCCTAAGGTGGTAGCAAGTACTACTTCTGCAAAGAAAGGAAACAATGCATTTTTTCCCTTTCTTCTTTAAGAAAAAGTTTGCTTTCATTGTTTCTGTTCTCTCCATTTGCATTGTTATGAATTTGATTTTCCTCATTCTGCTTACCTTCACTTTGTATCTGTTTGTATAAATCTTCTCATGTTTCTCTAAATTCTTCTTAATAACTTTTTTTATTGTACCATAATGTTTCCATTATTTTCATGTACCACAATTTGTTTAGCCATTCTCTCAGGGATGCACATCTACTTTGTTTCCAGTTCTTTGCTACTATAAAAGGTGTATCCATATGATGATGTGTATGGGACCTTTCTTTCTATTTTTGACCTCCTTGGGATATATGACTTGAAGTAAGGTCTCAGGGCTGGAAGTCATAGGCAATTTAATCACTTTCTTATCATAATTCAAAATTGCTTTTCAGAGACCCACCAAGAGTGTATTAACCCCAAACATTTTATTATAACAATGATGATAATAGCTAGCATTCATACAATTCTTTTAGGTTCGTAAAGCATTTTACAAATACTATCATATTTTATCCTCCCAACAACCTAAGAAGCAAGTACTTTTATTAAGCCTATTTTACATATAAGGTAATTGAGGCAAACAGAAGTTAAGTGAGTTGGCCAGGGTCACCCAGCAAGTAAATGTCTAAGGCTAGATTTGAACTCAGATCTTCCTGACTACAGTTCTATCTTTCTATCTACTCTGCTAACTAGCTGTGTAAGTCCACAAACATTTATTGAGGACTTGGTATGTGTAAAGCACTGTGGAGTATATAAAAGAAGAAGATTTGATTCTTGCCCTCAAAAGTTTAAAATACATTCAACCTATATTTCTAAGAAATAACTAAGTCCAGCAAGTCTAATAGGCCAATAGTACTGAATGAAAATATAGAATGCAAAGGGAGAGATCAGAATAGGCTAAGATTAATTAAGAAAGGCTTCTTGGAGTAGATGAAGTATAAGATAGGTTTTCTTTGTCTCCTAAAAGTCAGACCGTTGGGCCTCCTGTAGCATTGTCTCTGTACCTCTGCAATATCCTTATCATGTATTATCTGTGTTTATTATGTTTACTTGTATATCTGTCCTAATCTCCGAGTAGGCTGTGAGCTCCGTAAAGGCAAGGGCTCTATCTTGTCTAAGTTGTGTTTTCCCTGACCGGTGCTGTACACATCATAGGCATTTACTGAGGGGTAATGTGATACATTGAGACATGTGGCATAGGAACTTCCATAAACATTGAGCTTGAAAGACAATCCGGTCCAGGATGTGATATATGTAAACTGTTTTCAAAAGAAGAAATAAAAACTGTCAATATTCACCTGAAAATATTCAAAATCATTAATAACGAAGAAATTTAAATAGAAATAACTCTGAGGTACCACTTCGATACTAGCAAAGAAACTTTAAAAAAAAGATGGCAAAATTCATTGAAAAGACTGTAGGAAGATAGACATTCAGTTCTGGTGGCTCTGTTAATTGGTTCCACACTTCAGGAAAACAGTTTGGAATTATGCAAGGAAAGTTATTAAATTGTAAATGCTCTTTGACTCCGAGGTCCCACCAGCAGGACTATATCCTAAGAAAAATATTCTTAGCAAAAAATAAAAATAAAAAAAGTAGATTTGTATGTATAAAATATTCATAACACTATTGTTTATGATAGCCCGAAGTTGGAAACAGTAGGGGAATGGCTGAATAAATTACATAATATGAATATAATGGAATATCACTGTGACCTAAGGAATGATTAATATGAAGAATCCAATGAACTATGGGAAGGTTTTCATGAAGTGATATAAAATGATGAAAACAGAGCTAAGAAACAAATATACAGACGACAACAATGTAAATGAAATCATTAGAGAAACACCCAAACTATTCAGTTACAATGGCAACTGTTAGTTTCATATGTTCCAAGTTAAAGGAAACATTATTTCATCATTTTGTTAACAATCAATAATCTAACTCCCCTCCCCATGAGATTTTTGTACTTGGTAAGGATGTTGGTTTGGGTGTTAACTGGAAATTATCTTGAATCAAAACAAAATGAAAAGAGAAAGAAAAGTAAAGACATACAAAGAGAGACAGACTGGAAGGAAGTCAGGAAGGGAGGGGGGAAAAGAGAAAAGGAGGGAAGAAAAGGGGGAGAGAGAGAAAGGAAGAAAAATAGAGAAAGGAAGAAAGAAAAGAAGGAATAGAAGGAGGAAGTGAGGAAGAGGGGAAGGAAGGATGGATTGAAGGAAAGAAGGAAGTCCCTCTCCTACCAAATTCACATGATTATATTCTCTTGGTATCTTTCCTCTCTAATCAAAAGCTGGTATTGGAAAAGAATCTGATAAACTCATTCACACTGAGGTGTCACCTATTGATAATAGCTTAAAATATTAGCCTAGCTAGAGGATTTCCATTATATAGTGATAAGGAGTATAAAGGCAAAGGGACAACTCTAATTGTAGCAATTAGGGTATGAGTAAACCAGCAGGCAAGAATTTATTTTCCATTGGAAAACATTTCCAGAGCCCCTTACCATGCAGGATGACCCTTACAGCACTATTGTAACCTACCTCATCAACAATAGTTGGGAGTGATATACTTCCCTACCACAGCTATTATCTCCTCACATCAACACCATTTCACAGTAAGGGGCTGGTGGGTACCAAAGAACTCTCATCAGTGGAACTTTAGCAATGAAGTAGGAGGTTCAGCAGCTATGACTGATTGATTTACAGATCTGATCTCTTCATGCCCTGGGCAGCACAAGCACATGGCATTAATCACTCAGCTGGAGCCTGGAATACACGTTCTCAGTAGATTGGATTCCAAACATCCCAGGTCTGAAAAACCAGGCAAGGAATGGACACAGGCTTCATTCCCAGAGGTACTTCTGGCACAATACCACCAAGCCTGGCCAGCAATGCCCAGAGTTACTCTTGGAGTACAGACAGGCCTGGTCCCATATTGTATCTAGAAAAAGGAAAGTTAAAAACAAAACATACTACTTCCCCCTTTCATCACATATCCAACGGGAACATTTCAGGACCAAAACCTTGGAACTCTTTTTAAATGTTAGCTTGAATTAAATTCCAAATAGGGGAGAAAGACTGGAACTCATTTGGTGCTTGTTAGCCTCATGGTGTAGGTGAGATTTACAAGCAGGATAAAAAAAATTTAGGGACCAAAGGGACAAATCTGGAATTATGTACAATAGGAAGACACTAAAACCAGAGGCAATTTCTAAAAATGATTATTCTTCAACCAGAACAAACTCCTAGATGGACAGTTCCTATTCCTTTTCCCACTGATCTTTCTAAGAAGTTGTCCTTCTAAGCCCAAATCTAACCAACTTGTTCCTCCTGGTTTGAAGCCTAATGGAACAGAACAATCAAGAACTCAGGATTCTGCCGGGTGTTCAGCAAAAGCACCAGAGAATTTATTTTCTTTATAGCAGTGAATTCCATGTAGAATATTATCAAAGGTTGATTCAAATTATTAGAGGCCAGAAATAAACCCTTGCCTAATTCCATATTCCAAATTTCCTTAGTAAAGACAAGCACTTCCATATTGATCCAAGTCCTCTAAAATCATGGAACAAAGGGTTCTTTTAAAATGTGATTTCTAGACTAGACCAAATGTAAAAGTGATGCAAAAAGCCAATAAGGAGAAGAATGCCTTAAAAAGCAGAATTGGTCAGATGAAAAAGGAGATCCAAAAACTCACTGAAGAAAAGAATTCTTTAAAAATTAGAATGGAGCAAATGAAAGCTGTCGATTCTATGAGAAATCAAAAAATTATAAAACAAAACCAAAAGAATGAAAAAATAGCAGACAATGTGAAATATCTCACTGGGAAAAACAACTGATCAGGAAAATAGATCAAGGAAAGATAATTTTAAAATTATGGGACTACCTGAAACCCATGATAAAAAAAGCCTAAACATCATCTTTCAAGAAATTATCAAGGAAGACTACCCTGATATTCTAGAACCAGAGAGTAAAATAGAAATTGGAAGAACTGATCAATTACTTCCTGAAAGAGATCCCAAAAAGAAACTCCTAGGAATATTATAGCCAAATTCCAGAGTTCCCAGGTCAAGGAGAAAATGTTGCAAGCAGCCAGAAAGAAACAATTCAAGTATTGAAGAAATGCAATCAGGATAGCACAAGATTTAACAGCTTCTACATTAAGGGATCAGAGGGCTTGGAATACAATATTCCAGAGGTCAAACAAGCTAGGATTAAAACCATGAATCACTAACCAGCAAAACTGAGTATAATCAATGAAGGGGGAATTGATATTCAATGATGTATAGGAATTCAATGCATTTTTGAGAAGTCAGAGCTAAACAGAAAATTTGACTTTCAAACATAAGATTCAAGAGAACGTGAAAAGGTAAACAAGAAAGAGAAATCATAAAGAACTTATTGAAATTGAACTGTTTACATTCCTATTTTGTAACTCATGAGACCTTTCTCATTATTAGTTGTAGGGAATATATATATAAACAGAGGTCATGAGAGGTGAGTTAAATATGAAGGGATATCTAAAAATAAAATTAAGGGATGAGAAAGAGGAATGTACTGGGAAAAGGAGTAAGGGAGAGGTAGAATGGGGTGAATTATTTCACATAAAAGAGGCAAGAAAAAACTTTTATAGTAGAGGGAAAGAGGGGGGAAGTGAGAGGGAATGAGAGAATCTTGTTCTCGTTGGATTTAAGGAGAGAATAATATGCACACTCAAATGGCTATGAAAATCTATCTTATCCTACAGGAAAGTGGGAGGAAGGGGATAAGAGAGGGAATAGAAGTGAGGGCAGATTAGGGGAGGGGATAATCAGAAGCAAACACTTTTGAGGAGAAACAGGGTCAAAGGAGAGAATAGAATAAATGGGGGAAGACATGGGACAGGATGGAGGGAATATAGTTAGTCTTTCACACTATGACTATTATGGAAGTGTTTTGCATGACTACACATGTACAACCTATATCAACTTACTTGTCCTCTCAATGAAGGTGGGTGGGGAGGGAGGAAGGGAGAGAATTTGTAACTCAAAGCTTTAAAATATGAATGTTAAAAATTGTTTTTACATGCAACTGGGAAATAAGATACACAGGCAATAGGGTATAGAAATCTAGCTTACCCTACAGGAAAATAGAAGGGGAAGGGGATAAGTGAAAGGGGGAGAGTGATAGAAGGGACAGCAGATTGGGGGGAAGGGTGGATAATCAGAATGCACACTGTCATGAGATGGGGAGGAGAGAAGTGGGGAGAAAATTTGGAATTCAAAATCTTGTGGAAATGAATGTTGCAAATTAAAATAAATAAATTGAAATGTGAAAAAATACAAATAAAATCTAATTTCTAGAGGACCTTGTTTTATCTGATGTTGATATTCAATTTGGTTATGGTTTCATTTGGGGGGGGGGGGTTGTTTTTTTATTTTGTTTTTTGCTTTTCTATTTCGCTTTGAGAGTCAGCAAGGTATAATAAAAGTGGCAGCCTTGGAGACCAGGAGACCTGGGCTTATGTCTGGTCTCTGAGGCAAAATAGCTATGTGCCCATAGAAAATGCCTTCCCCAAACAAAACAAAACTTCACTAGTGACACCAGTTAAATCAGAGTCTATTAGAAGTCAGATTCTCAAACATCAAATTGAAAGTAATCTGAGCACTAGACACTAATATAGGGGAAAGGAAATACTTAACCAAGACAGACTTCACTAGTCATGCATAGCTGTAGTCTGTCCTTCTGACAGGTAAGTATGAACACTTCATTTTGTGTTTGGGGAGTTGCCAAAAATAATGCAGCACAGTTAGAGACATCCCTTGGGGGTGAAGGCTTATCTTTTTTTTTTTTTCATTTAGGGAATCGCTTATGGAAGGACATTACTGAAAATCTCACTGGTTGAGGAGACAAATGGGTTGTGATTGGCACTAATGGACAGAATACAAACTTTGATGAAATTATGGATGCCTGGAACTATTAAAGTCTAGAAGAAGTATGAAATACAGTTACTTTAACATGTAATAAAAGGCATCTGTGTTTCCTGGTAGAGTGACCTGGATTCAAGTCTCTGACTCAGACAAGAACCAACCTGGGTAGGCACTTATCTTCTGAGTGTCACAGAGACTATAAGTTGCAGAACAAATATTGATCTGTATTGGCAGAGGGACTTTCCTCGATGGGAGTTCCCTATGCCAAAGAAATCACAGGTCAGGTCCAAATAATGTATATACTGTGTGTGTATATATATTAAGTGCCAGTTGTCCTTTGAAAGATTTAATGCCGAAAATGAGAAAGAAATATTGTCCAGGGGGTGGAGAATGATCATGATGCTTCTAGCCTGGCACAATTTTCCAAAAATAATCACCCAAAATAACGCAGGACTCTGAGAGATGTCCTGTAGGGGGTAAAGGCTTTGACTGTCTGAGGCAGTCAAGGAACCTTAGATCAGCAACTTTGTTTCAGAGACGTTGCTTTCCATCAGTGAAGAGGAGGGGATTGTCTTTCTCATTAAGCCTGCTTTTCCCCTAGCACTATAGATCACCATTGCTGCTCTTGACAGAAATCTCTTCCAAAGGGAAGATGTCACCAATTTTTAAAATCCTATATTTGACTTGGCTTTGTTCTGTCTTTCAAAAGAATCCATACTTCTGTATCAGGCCGTCTGTATTCTGATTAAGTCGTAATCATCTCCAACCAGATTCTGACACTCCTTCAGCCCCCCTCTCCCCCAAAGGATGCTGGGTTTCCTTTATGCCCAAATGTGACATGAACACAGACACTCTCATGAGCGACCTGCCGTGATCAATGACAGCTCCAATCAAAGCCACCCAGATAGGCAATGCCACTTGCCGCTCCTTGATATAAAAGGTGTTTTATTTCTCATCCCTTTTTTTGTCACTGAAAGAATGCTTCCTACCAGCGGATTAATTAAAGTGTAAACATTAAATATTGATTGATGCATTATCAGCATGGAGCAGTAGCCTCCGCTCCGATTGATTCCTGCCGTGATTTATTGTCATATTTGTGGAGTCATTTCGCTTGATAACAAAGAGGAATTGCCCGCTTCCCTCTGCCTCCACTCCCCTTTCTCCCCAGTACCCTCCTCTAATTCTTATAGGTGACATCTGAGTTCCCATAACTAAAACATCTTCATCTTACTGTCGAGAGGAAAGAGTATAGCCTGACATTTGTTATGTGTGTGTGTGTATGTTTCCTGGGCAATTATCAAATCAATTAACGATTTAGTGCAGAGAATAACAAATCTACCCTCTTCTATGGGGCATTTCTGATTAATGCAGCCTGCCCCCTCAATGAAGCCAGGGCCTTGAGGAAATATGGCCATAGGCAAATAACAATTAATTGAACATGAAAATACATCAAGCCACAGTTTAAGTTTTATATATATATATATATGTATATATATATATATATATATATATATATATATATATATATATATATATTCCTCAGCCGTCAGATACAAGGTACATTCAACACAAGGTCCTAGGAAAAAGAAATCTTGTGAGGCAGAGAAAATGATGAGACATATTCACATGGGGCTTGTCCAAATCAGGGGCATATGCACTGTCTCATTTCCTCTTTACCGCTATTTTCATCTCCTTATTACAGGCGAAGAAATTGAAACCCAAAGAGATTCAGATTCAGATTCCAAAGTCACAACTGGTTATTGCAATGAGTTAAGGATCTAGAACTGGATTAAAAAACATTTGGTATATTGTATTGAACTAAAGTTAAGGTCATAGTACATGACCTTGGGAGAATTACTCAACCTAACCTCAGTTTCCTTATCTGTATACTGAAGGGGGTAAGCTAGATGATCTCTAAGGTTTCTTCCAGTCTCAATCTATCAGTCTATGAACCAGAGTCTAGCCTCTTCAGTTTGTAAATGAGGAAACTAAGATTCAGAGTGGAAATGATTTAGAAACATAGATTTGGAGCTAGAGGTGGGTCCTTAAAAACAGCCTAATCATAGATTTTCCATTTACTGATGAAGACACTGAGATTCAGAAAAGTAATATGAATGGGGTAGCTCCTGGAATTTGAACCCAATCTTCTGATTCCAAATTCACTCCACTATACAACAGGCTAGAATGGTTCTTGATTCCCATCCTAGATTTTTTCCATTTGAGTAGGAGTATCAGCATTCTATTTGTGTTCTATATATGTATGTGTAAAGGCGTTTATTTTTATTTATTTTCAATTTTTTACATTCTGAAGTTAAACACACAAAAAGAATATTCCCACACACAGTAGAATATGAACAGATGATTTCCATTCTGAAGATCTGTGGAGCTTTCTCATCAAGACCCAGTTAACGCTTTCACAGGAAACACTCTGCTCTTTCTTGTATCCCTCCTCTCCAGCTGGGAGATTTCACTAAGAGAGAATGTTTCAGGATGGTTTTCATGGGACTTCTCCAAAAAACCAACCTGAATAGGAATGTAGTTTAAAGATAGAGGACCCCTTAGAAGAAGCAATGTTTTCAGATTTGCTTATTCTAATCAGGATGGGATAGCCTTAAGAATAATAATCACTGTTATTTCAGGCCCGGCCTGACTCCAAGGCTAATGGTTATGTTGCTTCTTCAGAAACTGCCCACAAGATTTCAGTCAACCAACTCCAGGCTGTGTTATGCATCTGAGTGAAGGACCACAGCTTAGGGGGAGGGGGAGCCATTTTTTTGCTTTAAACTGAACCTTAAAACAGAAGGGAAAGATCGCAAAATAACCTCCTCCTGCCTCCTCTCAAACCAGAGGAAATGTCTAGGTCAAAATATTCTGCATCTCTGCATCTCACCCTCCACCTCACTCTATGACTACCCTTGCAGACAGCAGCAGACCACGGAAAATAAGGCTAGATAGAGTGACTGCAGCATATGTGGGTCTAGCAATCCTCTTCCTTGTATATACCCATGGTAAGACCTTACCCACTCCACCTTGCTCCTCCCAAAACTCTCTTGTCCTGCATCTCTGCCGTTCTAGGATAATAAATCCATACAATTCAATATACCATATGACCCTGTTTCCGTGATATAGAACATGGAAAGCTTCATATTATTTAGCAATGAAGGCATGTGAATATACACATACATGTATACCTACATATCCATATAGATGGGCACCTAGGTGGCATAATAGAGTACCAGACCTGGAGTCAGGAAGACCTGGGTTCAAATCTGACCTCAGAGGCTTATTAGCTATGTGACCCAGGGCAAGTCACTTATGCCTGCTTACCTCAGCTTCATCTGTAAAATGAGCTGGAGAAGGAAATGACAAACTATTCCAGCCACTTTGTCAAGAAAACTCCAAAGACTTGGACACAAATGAAAATGATTAAGCAACATCTATACAAATACATATATATGTTATGTTCATATACATATATAACCCTATTACTTGATTAAACAGTGAAACTAACATGTTGTTTGTAATTATTTCTGTAAAAATTAGGCATTAGGTCTTTGGTCGAGAGAAAAAAACTTCCCAGCCTTACACTTATAGGGAAAACAACATTGTATCCAATTAAACACATATTTGTTAAGCCATCTACCATGGACCAGACTGTGCTGGACTCCAGTGATACAAAGATAAACACAAGATAGTCTCTCCCCTCAAGAAGTTTTACCTTCTACTGGGGTAGAGGAGGAAACAATGGTTATATAGATATGTAAACACAAACTACGTGCAAAGTATTTTCAGAAAAAGGAGAGCAACAGTTGTCTTCGGGAAAAGACCTGTGGGAGAATTATGATCGTATTTCTGGAGCTGAGATGAGAATTATCTTGTAACCCCACTTCATTTTTCAACCGAGGAAAATGAGGCCCAAAACATCGAGTGATTTTCCCAAGGTGATGCAGGTGGTAAGTGGCAGAGCCAGGATTAGAACTCATGAATAATGATGCCAGGTTTAGGACTCCAAGCTCAATATTTCCCCCACCTCAACTGAGCTGAACCTAGAAGGAAGCGAGGGGTTCCAAGAGGCAGTGATAAGGATGGAGAGCATTTTATCTAGACATCGAGGTGGCATGGTGGATAGAGTGATTGGTAACAGTTAAGAGTCTAAAACACAGAAGGAAAAGTAGGAAAGATGAGGACTGAGAAAAGACCTTTGTGGATTTAGGAAACAGGAAATTCGGTGGTAGAGAAGTACCCGACACTGATGATCCTTTCGAAAATCTAAGCTAAATGGAGGAGGGATTATTAGTCCCACTTAACACCTGAGAAGACTGAGGCCCCAGAGAGAGAAAATGATTTATTTGAAAAGTGGCCCAGCAAGTTAGTGGCCAAGCCAGGACTAGAACTTCAATCTTGTCCTTGTCTAGAATTAGCCAATTGTTCCTTCTCCTAAGCCATGCTGTCTCCATTCAGTTCTCTGTTTCCACTCTTCAGCAGCTCCATGACTAGCAATAAAATGCATGGTCAACATTTCTCCCCAATGGCCCAATCAGGGGCATGAGAAGACTATTGGTACAGTGGCCACGTTAGACATTAAACTGCCCTGTTCTGACCTCCACAGAGGAATGGCTTTCCTTGATGTAGTTCATCCCTAGAGACTTCAATTAATCCAGACGGCTGAAATGGGGCCCAAAGATGAGAACCAGACACTGGGGGAAAAAAAAAACACTGGGGATCCAGCAGTGAAATATTAATCCTGATCAACCAAGCAGTGAATTTGTTGCAAAGTTCTCTTCTCCATATAAAGAGGGAATATGAGAAAGCCTGAGATCTGGTGGTGTAAGCTACCTTTAATCTCCTCTGAGGGGCCTTCTGAGCCTAGATAAGATTAATTGACTTGTCCAAGTTTACATAGGCAGAAAGCTGAAACGCAAGGATTCAAATTCAAGTCTTTTGATTCTGAATTCAAGGCTTTTTCCTTTGTGCTAAAAGTTCACTTCAAAGTGGCTTTTCAAGAGATTGGTTAGTTTTCAGTGAATCAACAGTTAGAACCATAAATTTAGAGCTAGCTGGGACCTTGTAGGTCATCTAAGAAGTTAAGTGACTTGTCCAAAGTCACACTAGTAGGAGGCAAAGACCGGATTTGAACTAGAGTCCTCTGACTCCAAATCAAGTTCCTTGTCACTATCTTTGCTTCCTTTCACTATTAGAGTGACTGAGTTAACTACTGTGGTCCCAGCAATGTGTATGATCATGCTACAGAGAAGCCCAATAGAAGAGAAAAGGAGATTCCGTAAGTCCAACGTGTAGAGCAGACGACTATAAAAGGTGTTGTCCACCTGGACTGTGGTCATCAGGGAAGGCTTCATGGAAGAGGTGGGACTTCACCAAGGCTCTTTGGTTTTGGTCCAGTGAACGTCTTGCTCCAGAGGTCTTGGGGTGACCAGATATCTTTTAAATTCCATGCAAATACACACACATCTATCAGAGGAGAATCAAATAAAAGTGATTGGTTTGGGTAGTTTCAGGAGTTAGAAAAGTTTACAAAGAAGGGTACAAAGATCCTTTACTTACTTCTAGATAAAGACACATCAGTGCAGACCTTGAGTTCACCGTGAACTACTGCCATATATCTCTGGACAGCCAGTAAGGCCCACACTCACACCTAAAATGAATATTTCCTTTGAGTCTTGGGATCATAGATTTAGGACTAAAATGGACCTCATAAGTCATCTTATCCAATCCCCTCTTTTTATGGATGAGAAAGCTGAAGCCTAGGGAGACTACGTGACTCATCTAAAGGCATACCAGGCAAATGACCATCAGGGGCCACATTAGGTGCTGGGTGCCTCTGACTTGAGAGTCAGTGTTCTTTCCCCAAACCCCACTGCCTCTTTGGATGGCTTCAGCAGGAGTGACCACAGCAAACTGTCTCACACTTACCTCCCTGAGGGTGAAAAGCCTACTTTCTTCCTTCAAAGAGCACATCACTCCCCTAAGGGAGTCCCCTAGTTGAAGGAAAGAAGCAATTGATCCAAAGATTATAAGATATAGATTTAGAGCTGGAAGTGACCTTAGAGATCATCTATCCCAACCCTTTAATTTAATAAATGAGGAAACTGAGGCCCAGATAGGTTAAAGGATTTCCCTTTACCTTTCTTCCCCTGGGATATATACCCTCCCCCAGCTTGCCCAATTCAATAGGACAAAAATTATTTATTAAAACTTTATTATTCTATAATAAATTAATTTATTAAGAACTATTCTGTATGGAATACTATGCAAAGAAGCATAGATGGTATGAAGGGGAAAAAACAAACAAACATAGTCCCATCCTTATAAAAAACAAACAAAAACAACCTCTCCCTTTCATAAAATATAAGAGCTAGGAAAGAACCTGGAAGCATATTTAATTCCAAGCCCTTCTTTTACAAATAAGGCAGCGAAGTCCCAGAAAAGAGGAATGGCTTGCCTAAGCTCCCATAGCTATTAGTCAAGTCAAGATTGGAACCCATGCCTGCTAAAACCTATTCTGGTGCCTTACTAAAATATTTCATCCCTCCAGTCTCTAAAATACACTGTCCATGGATTAGTAAATTACTCAAAATAGCTACATAGGCTTCCCCTTACTCCATGTAATTACTGCTGTAATATGTAGAAACTCTTGAGGTCATGAAGTAGGTAGATGGCATATGAAAGAAGAACTTTGGATCTGGGGGTCAGAGGCCCTAGGTTTGAATTTCTACCTATCTGGCCTTTGCATAAACTTCTCTGGCCTCAGTTTCCGTGTCTTCTATATGGGGGTGGGGTAGGGAGGATAGACTCCTCAATGTAAAGATGTGGTCCTAGAAGCCTGTCTGAGCCATGAAAAATGGGAATTAGGGACACAGCTTTCAGATCTCTGTACTTTAGCTCTGGTGTGATATCTGAGCAGCTGAAGAATTGTCATTCATAAGACGCGGTTAACTTGAAATTGCTATTCTGCAGTAATCATCCTCTTACCGGTTTCCTCTTTATCTGTGGGGGTCAGATTGCCCAAGTATGAGCAGGAGTCAGCCTGCCTCTTGTTACATTTCAGACAAGTCCCCTGAAAACCCAAGTGTTGCTGAGGTTATTAAAAAGAGGATTCCTGGGAGGTAACAGTGCTGAGGGCAAGTTCTCTCTCTCCTCTCTCACTCATTGAGCCGAGGGGCCCCTATTCATCACAGAACATTAATTCGGGGACAAAGGGATATGAGAAAGTGTCTCCTGCCAGTTAGAGCGAGCTTAGAGTCGAGCTGCTAGTGAGAACAATGCATGAAATCCAGGCCAGCAACTTAGGCAGAAAGTGGCCCAAAGGTGAACCCCAATTTCACTGGCAAAGAGAAAGGAGAGTCACTTTCCTCTAAAAATAAAAGAAGGAGCAGCTACGTTTATAAGCAACCCCCAAAGGGTACGTGGCTTTTAGGACTGTCCAGTGAAGAGTTATTATCTGGTCTCTAATAATAGGCGGATCATTTATAAGCAAAAATACAAACAAGAAAAAACCACCCCACAATTTATCACTATGCTAAAAGGTTTTTTGTTTTTTTCCTGGTAAGGTCAGACCAAAAACAAACTCAAAACTACAAATTGTGTACTTCCTCTGTTTAGTTCTCCAATCCTTTAACACATTTGCCTAGCATTCATAAATGAATACCTTGAATAGAAAATTGCGATACTTTTTCTTACAAAAACGGCTTTCCCAATTTTGAATCAACAATTACAAGTTGCTGTTGAGCACGAGTATGTTATTTCCCAAAATTGTACGTAATTGCTGCAGACAAGGTTGAAAAAGCAGTTTTGAAGTTAGCTAAATGCAGATCATCTCTATAACCACTCAAATCATGCTATTTTATAATTCCTTTAAATTAAATATCTTTGATAGCAAATGTAAATTAGGGAACAATAAATTATAACTTCTAGGCTGACCAATGACTGATTATATATATTATAATTAACTTGCTTCCTTCACATGGTATTTATCTTAATAATCATCCTATAGCCATTAGCATATCTTAAAGGGTCTTTGTAAAAAATGTTTTGTTATTTGAAGTGCAGGCTTGAGTTCTTCCCATGACGGTGGCAGAACAGAACCGAAAGAAAATGAAATTCATTTTAGGAGAGGTTTTGAAGAAGGTTGGACAACTAGCCCAGGCATTGAAATGATAATACTTTCTTTTCATTAATGAAATGTTTTGTTAGAAACTTGGTATTGAGCATTTCTATAACCAACTCAACAACTTTCTCAGTACTTAACATTTAAATCATTTAATTTCAGTGAATATTGTAATATAACATTTCAGTCATTTCCTCTATTAATCCATCAAGTCACTGATCAATCATTTTCATTCACTTTTCCCCTTGTTCATATTTAGAATATATACCACTCTTCTGATTGTGTATATATGTATGTGTGAATGTGTGTATATGTATATGCATGTATATATGTATGTATAGGTATACACACAAGTAGATGGGTAGATAGATAGACAGATAGATATAAATTCTCTTTCATAAAGTTCTCTCCAGGTTTCTTTGTGTTTCTCATACATGTGAATTTATTCTAGATAAAGTGTCAGGTAAACACAATAGTTCCTTCCCATTTGAAAACTTATAATATGAGAAGTAGGACTAGGTCCCTTCCTATTTTACATACTGGGATTCAATGAAGCTATTCAAAGTCAACTTAAAGAATTATGGTCCATTTTACTTCCTGTACCCTCAGGCCCAGAATCCTCATCTTTGGTGAGGAGCTGCCATGCTCCAAGTTCTCCAGAAGGAAGCAGTCCTGCCTTCTGCTAGGAAGTTCCTCAGACATTGTCTCCCAAATGTTAACAAGGGGCATAGACCATTTATGCGGTTTAGGCCACTCTCACCCCACTTTTATTATGGTCAAAATTTACATTTCCATATTCCACAGTGAATGGGGGCTTCTATGGCAATAAATAAGAAGCAAACAACTCAGGTAATAGCCAACTGTATCTGAGACCCTGTTATCTATGGCCTTCCCCCCACTTTATTTATAGCTTTTTATATCTGCTAATGACACGAAAGAGTTCTGGGGTACAGACTGTCAAGAACACAAATAAACTAGCTGAACACTCCCACCACAGCTTTTGTTTCTCAAATTCAACTGGAAGTCTGGGCAGATTTTTCCCCCTCCTCCATGGGCTCGGAGCAGAAGTCTCAGGGGTGGGCGCTTAAGTCTTTTGATGCAGCTAGTAATCCCAACCCCAGCCATTAAAGCTGCATTTTCTAACTGTCCCTTGATAATTGTTGGAAGGACTTAGACAAGTCGGACTATCCAAAGACATCGAGAAGGTCAAACCACAGTAGAAAGTGCCCTGATTTTATCCTGGAGATTGATGTTCGAATCACCTTTATTTCGATTTGGCAGCTGGGGTTATAAAATGCACTTGCAATCACCGATAACATGTTAGATCAGGCTACAACTAGAGAAACACCATATTTTATACACCGTGTGCAGTTTTACCTAATACCACTATAAATCAGCCAGCAAAACAGGGGTATTTTGTAAATTTTAATGGAAACTCAAGTGCTAAAAACCACAGGAGCCTGGGCTGGAGTCATCAAGCTTTGGATCTAGTTCAGGATCCTTGGATGCTTTTGCTACTTATATCCAAACTTTAGCGGGGAGAGGAGAAAACTTTGGTAGTTTCCCCTTGGCCAGCTGAGAGCCAAGGGAAACTTGTAAGAATCTAATTTTCACCAGCAATATGAGGGTGAACAAGTCTGTACATCAATGTGTATTTTGAGAATTCATATCAAATTAGCTTGCCACTTACTAGCTATGAGACGTTGGACAAGTTATTGCCTTTCTCTAGACCTATACATCCTTCTATACAGCTTTCTCACCTCTGTACCTTGGAATCTCTGATTTCTTTCAAAGATTGACTCAAAGGCCTTTTCTGATCTACCCAGCTGCTATATACCCTATGCTACCCCCTCCAAAATTATCTTGTTGATTGATTATAAAATGGAAGACACTGGACTCTGCCCTAAATCTATGATTTTAATGAGAAGAGAAAGGAAAAGTCTAATCTAATGATCTCTTACAAAGAAGGAATCAAACAAGTCTTTCTTGGATGAGTTTCTAGAGTTTGGTAGACAGAGGTAGTCAGTAGAGCACCATATCTAATACTCAAAAGAGAGGACCTTGGACAAAAGAGCACACATGAGCGAAAGACATTCACAAAACACTTTGCAAATGTTAAAATACTACCTAACTGATAGCTATTATTTATTGTTATTATAATTCTATTATTATCAGATATCATTACCAGATATACTATTATATAGATATTATAATATATAATATTATTCTAATATCACTAGAGTAAGGAAGTGGAAAGGATAGCAATTCTTGAAAGGGTAGTTTGAACAGAATCCTTTTTAAAGGAGATGTTAAGATTATATATTACAACCCAGTGAAGTAGAAAAAGAGGACAGCAGTCTTCAGTCTGGTTTGAGGCATTTGGTGAGTTACCTTTCCTTTTTCAGGGAGTCTGCAGCTTAATTTACCAAGGAAAGAAAAAAATGGTGGTGAGTTGTTTTTATTGGGGGGGGGGGAGGTAAAATGAAAAAACAGGAAACATCATTCCATTTCCTAGATGAGTGCCACCTTTGCAGATTGTTCTGAGTGTTAGATCCCTCAAGGCTCATAATGTTAAAAGTTCATGATGCTAAAAGTCACCTTCGGAAATAACCTCAAAAGCTGATCTCTCACTTACCATCCAGGGCTCAGTCTTCATTGCTGAAGGCATCATGGCTTTAGCCCTGAGCTGAGCCTTCAGTTCCACTGGAAGAAAATTGACTTGCTACCACAATGACTCCTGGGGAAGTGGAGGAGTTACAGAAAGGCAGAGAGTTCCTGATTTCAAGATAAGGATCAGATTGAGGAGGTGGAAGAAATGTCATTCTCATGGAAAAAAGAATCCAGCTGAAAAAAATACAGGGATATGATTTCTTTACTTTCTTTCCCTACTATTCTGTTCCCCTACATCTTGGAAGCTTCCTTCTCAATTAAGGGAAAGTTGCTATTTTCAAGCTCTTCCCAACCCCCTTCAAAAACCAGACAAATTAGGAAACTTCTAAAGAAAAATCATGCCCTGGGTTTTGATTTACTTAGATATCACACAGTCCCCCGCCTTCTGCACTGAGCTGTCTGGGGGAGACGATAAAGTTTAATGTTGTCCCTTAGATTTTCCTTCTACCCCAAGATTGAATGACTTGATTTCACTACCACCCAAAGATCTTTATCCTTTCCAAACAAATGTGGGACTCATTCATATTTACTTACAATAACACAGCAAATGTTTTCTTTCCTAGAGCTCTTTAACAGGACGGTCTTACAGAAGGGCCCTCGATGAATGATTCGGGTTTAAAGTTTAGGACAACGGAGATAACCCAGCCAAGGAAATTACAAGGAGCTCATTGAGCATTTGCCAGAATTTAGGAACTGCTTGGAAGCAGGACTCAACATGTATTTGGGCCAATTTCCCATTTTCCTTCCTTAAAAAAAAAAAAAACTGTGGCTTCCCCATTCTCCCTCCCTGCTTGAAAGAAAGGTTCCCATTTTCTTTAATAAAATCACACCAACCTCAAACATGAACTGCCCGAAATAAATAAATAGATCTCTTTGGGATTTAGATGGGGGGTAGAGGTAGGGATAGGGAGGAATGACATTTTAATAAATTCTTATCCCTAATCTGCAGCCCCAAGGGTTGTAGTAGGTGACTTGTGAACTCAGATAAGTAGCTCATTACTTTACTTTTACCAATGTCAGGGGGGTCAATTTGTAATACAGATAAAGGAAACAGTTGAAATCATATTCCTCTCCCTAAAACCACAGTGTGCCAGGTGAAAGTTAGCGAAAGAAAAAGAAACCAATATCCTTCATTCTTGAATTTTTTCCTTCATTCCTGGTTTGCTCTCTCTCTCTTAAGATCAAATTCACAGAGAGAGTTCCCCCAAAGATAATTTGTGGAGAGCTTCTCCTCTGCCTCCCTGGCCTCCCCGGACCCCATGAACCTGGTCTCACCTTGGAGAGGTTGAGGAGTCTGTCACAGCAGGTTGGGTCTGAAGATAAAACCTGCCCATCCATGCTTCTGAGACGTGCTCATCTGAGTAGGTCCCAGGGTAAGCTCCCAGCTCAAAGCAGAGACATTCAGAGTGTATGAGGTGGATGGGTTCCAGCCAGAGAAGGCCTGGAGAAGAGCCCTGCAATTGACCTTGCTCCCCATGGCTGTACTTGGCTTCCAGGTGGCCAGTTTAGTCATTAACCTCAGGGAGGAGGAGGAGGTAGCAGGAGCAAGAACACCTAAGGCTTCAGAGACAAGCTGAGATTGGGAGCAAAGGCCCTGACCTTGACTGTGACTGGCAGTAAGGAGCAAACAGCCCGACTGAGGAGGTCCTTTAAAGTGTGGGTGTGAGAGCCTTGATTCTGTATCTTCCGGCTGCAGGCAGAGGGGAGAACTCGAGCAAGACCTAAAGATTTCCCTTGCAATCTGACTAACTTCATACATCCTTCTGCAACGAAACCTCCTCAGCTCAGTCAGCATTGCATGCCATTATCCTGGTCATCGAGGTCTCAGTCTACAGTGGTGCAGTCTACGGGGTAGAACAAAAGCTAGGAGCCAGGAGCCTCACTTCCTGAGCTGACTCCTGCTATAAACCAGCTCTAGAGCCCTAGAACGTAACTCTCTACATCTCATTTTCTTACCTGTAAAATGGGAGTGTAACATTAGTCCTGCCTACATCATGAAGCTGTTGTGAAGATAAAGTAGATGTCAGCCATAAATGGGAAGGCCTGTTCTAAATTTCAGATCCTTAGAGACATTAAAAATGCTCTACAAATTTTTATCAGCAGCAGCAGTGAGAGCAAACTATTGTGAAGTATTTCTTCACCTAACACCATGCTAGTCCCTATTCCATGGATAGGGAACCTGTGGCTTTAAGGCTACATGTGGCCTTCTAGGTCCTCAAGTATAGCCCTTGGACAGAATCCAAACTTCAGAGAAAAAATTCCATTAATAAAAGGATTTGTTCTGTAAAACTTGGACCCAGTCAAAAGTCCACAGCCAAATACATATTTATATTTGCATGTATGTACATATGTGTACATATATGTATGGGCATATAAATATGGGTATATATGTGCATTTATGAAATGCACACAGCGTTTTTGTGTACAAACACATATGCACACATCTGTACATAAATAAAGTTCCAAGATAGGATTCCAAGTAGGAAGAGACCTTTGAGGTTGAGTCAAACCCCTTCATTTTACAGATGAGGAAACTGAGGCTATGCCAAGGGAATGAGCACATTCCCTATTCTCTGGGAACTTACATTTAAAGCAGAAGCATAGTGTGGTGGGAAGAGAAATGAGTGAGCCTCAGTCCTAGTCCCCATACTGATGTAAGCCGTGTGCTCTTTAGCATGTCACAATTTATCTGAACCTAGGTATTTTCATCTACAAAATTGAGCATAGTAGAAATCACACTACTTTCACTATGGTGAAAAAAAAGTGATTATGTACATCAGGTGCTTTATAGTTGTAAAGAGCGGTTTGAGGCAGACACAGGGACAGCACTTCCAGCCCCAATTAAATTTCTTTTCATAATTTCAGCCTATTGATTCCTGCCTCTATCCCATGTCCATCATCTTAGTCTGAATGATTCATCTTCAGGCACCAGAAACATCCATTAAAGACAAATGCCTCATAGATCTGAACTGAAGGATTCAATATGCGGGAGGTGGGAGGCTGAGTAGGGACTGGGACTAAGGGAAAACAGGGACCCCAGGATGGGGGCACTAAAAGCATGTGTGTAGTCAGCCATGAAAAAGAAACACTGGCTGCTGATAATGAGACTGGGAAAAAAAGTGAGAACAGGCTCCTTAGAAATTAAGCCACACCTCCAAACAAAATTACATTCTCTTAGCATGCTACAGGTATGATGTGGGGCAAGGCACTTTGTTCCACTGGGCCTCAGTTTCCTCATCTGGGCTTTGACTCAGCCTCAAAGGTACCTTCCTACTTGGAATTCTATCTTGGATCCTTATTTATATACAGATGTATGCATATGTATGTATATACAAATACATTTTGTGTGCATTTTGTAAATGCACATGTACACCTATATTTATATGCACACATGCATGTATGCATACACACATACATATAAATATAAATGTACATACACATATAGCAATACATATATACCCATGTACATGTACATACATGTACACATACACATACCCATACTCATATATACATATACCTATTCCTATACATATACATACACATATACATATACATAGGGTTGGGAAGGCTCCCCACTGGACTGAAGGAGTCCTGTAGGAGTCTTTAACCTGGTCATAATGATCTTTAAGGAGAAGGAATTGAGAAGCAGAGGGCAGAAAGGGAGGACCAATCCTGAGCACAAAACCCTTTGGCCTGGCATGAGACTTTGCTGCTCACAGTTGGTACTTAAAGAAAGATGGGAGGGAGGGAAAAGGTGGTTATGACCAAGGAGGATGGAAAGAACTGAGGCCTTGTGATGATTTCTAAAGATGAGGCTGAGTTGATCTGGACTGGTGTTTTCCTCTGCCAAACAGAAAAGGAGTATCGTTCGACGATCTCAGACCACATCCCACAGGCTTCAGAAGGAGACAACTTGTCTCCACAACTGTTTACTTCTCAGCCATAAACAGGAAGGCAATAAAAAAGGGCCCTTTGCAAAGACTCTTCCTAGTCTTACATGATGGGAGGCAGACAATGTGGTGTAGTAGAAGGTTTCCTGGAGCCATATAGAATAAGGAGACCTGCGCTCAAGCCCTCAATCTGTTGCTTGTTGGCCCCAGGCACTGGGGCAGTCACTTCAAATCTCTGAGCCTCAGTTTCCTCATGTGTATAATTGGGAGGAGTAAGACAGCTTGTTCTATTAGTCTCCCAGAAGTACAGTGAAGAAAGCAAGCATTTTGTAAAGCCTGAAGTGCTGTTGAAATGAGTCATTCCTCTGATGCTGCCAGGCAGTGGCTTCCCAATCCTTACTAGGGTCCCTCATCTTGCCTTTCTTCTTGCTAATAGACTCCAGGGCAGGGCAAGTCTTCCTTACAGGAAAACAAGGTAAAGGATCCCTCTCCCTACCTCAGCTGCTTCCCCTACCTCTTACTCATCAATGTCAATTGATTTCTTTCAGTCCAGTCACTGGATAAGGGAGTTGGTCTCATAATCAGGAAGGCCTGGGTTCCCACTTCTGACACATACTAGATGTGTGACCCCGAGTCCTCTCAGCACTGGAGACAACCGTAATACTATAAATTGCATCATAGCTCTTGATTTGTGTTGGCAGAAGGAGTTTCCTCACTAGGAGGTCTCTGTATCATTGAAATCACAGCTACAAATAAACAAACCAAAAGTTCTAGACAATGTGCTGAGTCCTAGGGTTGGGGATGGAAAGACACACATGGAATCATCCAAAACTTCAAGGAGTTTAAATTCGATTGGGGGCCAGAGATAGAAGTGGGAGTCAGTGGTACCAGCACCAACAATTGGAAGGTTCAGCAAAGGCTTATTCTTAGTATTAGAGGCATTAATAGGTTAAGCAACAAAAGCAACGGCATTTTCCAGAAAGACCTAGTTAAAAGTGTATAGTTATCCCTTCTACATGGAGGAAGTTAGGGGCACAGTGCCCCAACAATCTGGAAAACCTGCATAAATTTTTGACCCTCCCTTTGTACCAGAGAAGAAGTCTGAATTATTATGGTATTAAAAGATAAAATATGTTGATCTTATACAATACTGTACACATATTTTATGCATTTCTAAGTTTCTAAACTTTTTATGTGTTGTCTACTGGCCTTCACCTGTCATCTGTGGCTTCCACAAAACTCCCCCAAAATTCCCACTTAATTCTTATGCTGACCTACAATACATCAAAACTCAGATGGGGAAAGTCATGCTGTGGAACGCATAACTGTATATACATGACCTTGAGAGTCTGGGAGTCACTAGTATGTGAGCACTAGACTAACAATAGTCAGAAAAATTTAGCACTAAATAGCCATGTGAACTGGGGTGACACTACATTTTCCTAAATCTTGGGGGTTTTTTGATGTGTAATGGAAATGAAAGTACTCATAAGCTTATTGTGGAGATCAAGCACGATAATGTAGGTGAAACCATATTGTAACCTTCGAGTGAAATATACTTAAATGAGATTATTAATGTGGTGGTGGTTATTGTTACCCACTCATTTATTATTACCCCCAACTATTACCCATTATTAAGAGCAACCCAAAGATCCCCTCCCATTAGAACAACAGAGTAATTGCTTGCACATTTGGGACTTTAGAGATAAAGTTAAATTTCCCAAAATCACAAAATTAGACCTAGAAAGGACCATAGAGGCCATCAACTCCAACATCCTCCTTTTCCAGTTGAGGAAATAGAAACCCATAGAGGTTAAATAACTTGTCAATGATCATAATGGGTAATAAGCATCAGAGTAGGATTTGAACTCAGGTCCATTTTATTCCAGGGCTCTTTCCACTATACCATATTCCTCAGTGGTACATGGGGAACATGGTGGAGACCAAGTTATATGAGTGGGGCAAGTGGCTTCAGGGTCAATTTCATGAGATGAAGTTCTATAGGTGGTAACCTCAAAAGAATGGTAGCAACCTCCAGGATTATCTTGGTTCCTAAAATAATAAATCATGAACGTTAAAACCAAAAGGTTAGAAATCACCTAGTTTAAGTCCCTGATTTTACAGGACAGAAAAATGAATCTTAGAGAGGCATAATGAATTGCCATAGGTCACAAAAGGTAATACATTTATTAGGGGCTGACCCTCAAGAAGAGACTCAATCTCCAGAATACCACTACAGTTGCTTACTCTGGGAAAGCACAAGACATGGAAAAAGAAATTACTCTGAAGTCACAGGATCTGGGTTCAAATTTTACCTTTCTTGCTTACTGCCTATGTGACCTTGGATAAGATGCTTAACCTCCTTGGACTTTAGTTCTTCATCTGTAAAATGATGGGTTAGATTATTTGTCCATTAAGGTACTTTCTGGCTCTTAATCTATGACTATATGACCATATTACCTCTCTGATGATTAAACACAGCGCTAATGCATTATAACAAACATAACACCTGCACAACTGATTGAAAAGTGGGGAAAAACATCAATGAATCACCAAGTTGCAACAATGATTGCTAACCTTAATACATGTGCCAGGAACAGTGCTAACTGCTTTACGATCATCATCTCTTTTGATTTTCATAGCAACTCTGAGAGTTGAGTGCTATTATTGACTCCTTTTTACAGATGAAGAAACTGAGATCAAACAATTTATTCAGGGTCACACAGCCAGTAAGCATCTTAGGCAAGATCCAGATCCCTAGA
The DNA here is from genome assembly GCF_028372415.1 of Notamacropus eugenii. Lineage (NCBI taxonomy): Eukaryota > Metazoa > Chordata > Mammalia > Diprotodontia > Macropodidae > Notamacropus > Notamacropus eugenii. Next base: position 466,538,322 of record NC_092872.1, on the reverse strand, counting down.
TAGATCACTAGAGACCCAACACCCTACCCACTGATCCAGCTTTTATTGTGGTAGAATATATTTGATTTTTAGTATATTAGATGATTTTTTAAAACTAATTCAACTGAATTGACCAGTTATTTGGATGTCCCATAGACCCAACCTCACAGAAGGAATTGTGAACACAGACAAGAAGAGAATAATCCAACATCACCCAACACTGAAGATTCATTCAATGACTACTATAATTAAAAGTCAAAAACATGGAACTTGGCATCTAGGGATCTTGGTTTAATTCCTCAAACCTCAGTTATTTCTCCTCTCTGGGCTTTTTCCATTCCCTCATTTTTTTTTCAAATGGGATTATAGCTCTCAAATGACTTGCATTATAGGAGTGCTGTAAGGAAGCGCTTGGTAAACCCTAAAGCCCTCTATGAGCAATGGATAGATACTATCATTTGGAATCAAAAGAATTACTTTTTAAAAGAGAGGACAAAGCCGCTTTCATTTACTGCCCCTCTGACACTGGGGTAAAAGATTCGTTTCTCTGGTCTTCAGTTTCCTTATCCATCCAATGAAAAACTTGGACTGGTTGATCTTTAAGATCTTTTATCTCATCATCGTTGTTGTCATCATCATCATCAATTAGTAGCATTTATGTAGTGCTTTAAGGTTTGCAAAGCACTTTACAAATTATCTCATTTTATTATAACAACATGTATGAAAAGCAGTGATGTTTATCATCCCCATTTTACAGATGAGAAAACTAAGCAAAGGTTGTACTTCCTTTTGTTGTTCAGTCATGTCTGACTCTTCCTGACCCCTTTTGGGGTTTTGTTGGCAAAGATACTGCCGTGTCTTGCCATTTCTTTCTCCAGAGCATTTTACAGACGAGACAAACAGAGTTAAGTGACTTGCCCAAGGTCACACAGCTAGTAAGTGTCTGAAGCTAGACTTGAGCCCAGGTCTTCTTAGGACCAGTGTTTTACCCACTAGACCACCTTGGCATCTTTAATTTTAAAATCCAATTATGGTATAGGAGAGACTCCACAGCTTGCCAGCTGAATCATTTTGCTGTATAATCAGCTGTGCTCAGTCAACCTGGTATGTGACTGACTGTGGCACTGCAACATGGGCATAAATTTACCTCTTCCTTATTACAAGCCTAGGAGAAGTGAAAGCCCAGAAGTGAAAATGTTTGGTGGGCCTAAGAGGTGAGATGAGGGAAATCCTAGTAAGATGAGTGGTCAAAAGACATGTATTTTGCTTCTCTTCAGGAGTTTGAAGTGAGATGAAGGATTACTTGAGGGTTTTCTCCCTAACAAGTGAGTTTCCTCTGTGGTTCAATATGCAGTTAGATCTTGCCACTGACATCCAGGGACACCCTGCCCTCTTCCCAAGGCAGGTGATGACGATGATGTTTCATGACGCCATAGAATGAGCATCAGACACAACTATTCATGTTGCCTTTGGAAGCATATCGTGTGGAGATGACAGGTTCTTATGAAAATTTGAAGAAGGAACAAGAATTCTTTGACTTGAGTGTGCCCTTGACAATGTGACTTTTCCTCTCTCCTATTTTATAATACAAAAACATGTCAGCACCATGGAAAAGGCCATCTTGCTATGTGTAGTTCCAACTCTTCCTCCATGAAGCTTGGCTCTGTATCTAGAGACTGTGCCCCACAATTTAGCATTGGAACATCTGTTTTAATGTGAATGTCTTATCTTTTTCACTAGACTCCTGAGAACAGGGACCATTTTACTACCTTTTATTTATCTGCATAACATAGCCTATGTAATGCAGAGCACATAGTAGGTACTCAATGAGACTACCAAATCTGGCTTGACTTTAACTACCAAGAGCTTCTGACAATGACCTTCCTTATATATATTCAAAGACAGTGGAAAGACAAAGGATTTAGGACCTGGATTTGAATCTCTGCCACTTAACTAGTTTAAGGACCTTGGACAGTCACTTTCCCTTTCTAGTCCTCAGTTTCTTTATCTGTAAAATAGAGATAATAATACTTGTGCCATGTACTATATAAACAAATAATAAGGAGAAAATGAGAAATTGTTTGAAAAAAGTTTAAAAATGACAAAGCCCTATACACGTAAGTTATTGTTCTGCTTGTTGTTAATATGAATTAGAGAGCTGAAGGGCACCTTACTACATCTGAAAATGGCAAAACACTATCAATGTCAGTTATTATTATATCATCGCTACTGTTGTCATGAACTGGAGTTAGAAGCTGCCTTAATGGACAATGAGTTCAACTCCAAACATGATCCCACCTTTCCTCTGACATTCTTTATTCCTCACACAGGTGAGAAGACCCACAAACCTTATTCTAAGTTTTTAATGCTAAAGAATTTTATTATAAACTGACATGAGACATAGATAACATCATGGTGGGTGAATGATAACTTACATAAGTGAGTCAGACTGGCAAAATGATAAGAACACTGGCCTAAGATACAGGAGATCTGGTTTAGCAAAATCTCAGGCATAAACCTGCTGTTCCCCTTAGACCAAGTTCTTCCCCCTCTCTGGGCCTCAGTTTCACAGAATCATAGCTGTAGAGTTGGAAGGGATCTTAGAAGTCACTCAGTCTCACCCCTTCATTTCAAAGATAAAGTGACTTGGGCCTGAAGAGGGTAAGTGATTTTCCCAAGGTCACACAGCTCCTAACTAGCAGAATAGAGTTTGAATAAACCCAGGCCTTCTGATTCTAGATCCAGCACTCTTCTCCATGCACCAAACTACCTAGAAGACCTCTACACCCCTTTCAATCCCTGACAACTTCCAGCCCATCTCCAGCCATCTTCCTCACTTTATTTGAAATCTCCTGGGTAGGATTTTGGGGATGGGAGTGTGGGGAGAAGGAAGGTAGCAGCAATAATCAGCTAAGTGGTCAGTAGGGATTTTGCATCATTTCCAAAAATTAGAGAGTTAGGGAGAGAAATATCCAATGGAAGGGGGAAAAAGAGGATGGATAAAATGTCCAGCATGTCTTCCTTCACTCTCACATGTAGTATGGAAGTTAATAAGAAGGTGTGGGCCTAGAATCCTTGTAATTAGTTGAAAACAAAGAGAGTAATAACATTACCTTGTATTATTAAAGTACCTTCTGGTTTGACAAAGCTTTCTTCACCCAACTTCTGTTATCCTCATTTTACAGTAAAAGAAACTGAAACTCAGAAAGGTCAAGTGACCTGCCTAATAGCAATACAAACAAAGATGTGCCATTCAGGACTCAGACTGAGGACTTCTGAATCTGGGATGAATACTTAAAAAAAAAAAAAATTACAGGACCCAACATAGAGGTACGTATTGTTTTGATTTTTTTTCCCAAAAATGTTGACCTTAGTGTCAGCTTCTGCCCTTTTCTTTCCCTAGGACCGAAGGCCAATGTCTTTGTGACATATAATATACAATAAGTCATGTTGTTTTATTAACTCTTCCGCCCCCTGAGGTATTCATGATGGAGGGTCTTTGAGCATGACATGGTGGAAGTCACAATGGAATTGAGGTAAAGGAGTTGGACTGACTCCGGTCATTTTTCAGCAGTTGTGTCTGATTTTTCATGTGACCCCATTTGGGGACTAGATGTCCTCCAAGGCCCTTTCCACCTTTCAATCTGTGATCTCTCAAAGAATCTACACTATATTAAGGGGTTCAAATCCCAGATCCACTGACAAGTTGGAACTTTGGGCAATTCTCTGAACCTTTCCTAGCCTTAGTTTCCTTATCTGTAGAATGTAGAGGTAGAACTTCAGTTGTGTCTAAGAATACTTCCATCTCTAAATTCTCTAACAAGCCCCCTAGGCTTAGTTAGGTCCCTTCCTGCTTTCACATTCCTGAATTCTCATTATTACCAGAAAGAGTTAATGTTCCATAGTCAGTCTCCACCAACGACTAAGGTGGAATAATTTAATCTGTGAAGTTGATCAGGGCAACCAAAGTGAGAAATGAATGGGGGTGAAGAGTTGGGGGGGGGCAGGGAAGAGTGAAAGGGAGAAGAGAAATAATCATGTGTTCCAAAGTCTGTCTTAACTTGAAAGTATTTCTCTGAATCGAGCCACCCCACCCCACCCCCACCCCCTCCTGCAGTTAATATCTACTGAGGTTCATAGGCTGAGAACAGAGGGAAAGCAGAGGAGCTGGCTAGAGCTGGGCAGCTCCTGGCCCGCTGTCTGGAATGACCTCTGACAAGAGCCCCCCAAAGAGACAGGATTTCTTTCTCCCACACAGGGCATGAGTCCCTAGCATGCGGACCAACAGCTCTAACCTTCTCTTGTCTTGTTTCAGCCCCAGAAGCATGTTCCCCAGCCCCCTTTCGGTTGCTGTCACATTGACTTAGTTCTGCCCCATGGTCACTTTATCATTTGATCCTGTGGGATTTGGGATATTAAATTGCTGATCAGGGCAAACTTTACATGATCTGCCCTGGAACAGATTTCCCCTGCGTGTGTGTGTGTGTATGTGTGTGTGTGTGTGTGTGTGTGTGTGTGTGTGTGTGTGTGTGTGTGTGCATCTATATATCTATATATCTCCATTCCGCTGTTGCTTTGGCTCTGGGCTTTGTTTATCTCTCTGCATTTTTAAGGTAACCAGATTTTCAGTTTCAGTTTTGTTCTTCCTACAGAAATCCACAACCCCTGTTAACATTTGGGTGAGCATTTTCCGGGCACTCTAATAAATTGCAACCTCAGACTTAATGGTTGCTTTTGCTTCAGGCCAGTGATTAAACATTTTAATAGTGTAGCAAACTTATCGACAGACTTTTTTTTTTAACCATGAAAAGATTTTATCCTCCTGGCTTGTGACTTCGAGCATTTTATAAGTGGGGTCAAGAACTTACCATAGACTCTGAGGCAGCATAGCATAGAGGAAGGAGCACAGGATTTAGGATCCAAGGACCTGGATTCAAATCTTCCATTTACCACTTCTGTCTTTGTGTGACACTGGGCAAGGCACTTCTCTCTGAGCCTTTGTTTCCTCATCTGCAAAATGAGAAGCTAGATGGCACAGTAGATAGAGTGCCAGACCTGAAATTAGGAAGATTCCTCTTCCTGAGTTTAAATCCAGTCTCAGACATATATTGGTTGTGTGACCTGGACAAGTCACTTAACCCTGTTGGCCTCATTTTCCTCATCTGTAAAATGAACTAGAGAAGGAAATGGCAAACTATTTCAGGATCTTTGCTGAGAAATCCCCAAATGAGGTCATGAAGAGTTGAATACAACCGAAAAATGAATGAATAGCAAAATGGGGGGCACGGGGGAGGAAGGGAAGGAAGGTTAGATGAAGGTTCCTCCATCTCTAAAGCTAGAATACTGAAGCTTGAATTTAGATAGGGCTCAAATAGTTCCTAAGGTTTATATTTCATCCTACTTTCAAAACTGGAAGGTATCGTAGTATCCAGGCTTTACCTAAACTGGTCAATAGTACCACAGTACTCAAGAGGTTTTTAATCCAGATATTAAACATATCCATATTATCACTTCAATGAGATTTGGTCATCTTCCAAACTCTTTGCAGCTCACATGCACTATTGAAAATAAACCTACCCTGAAGGCTTAATCATTTTAAATATTATTAAGGCTAATGTTATCATTTAAGTAGCTTCAGAGATGAGCCAACTAGAGACATCAGGTAGTGATGGAAACAAGAGAGCTCCATGTTATCCTTCATGAAAATCATTTTCTGCAGCCATCAGCTCCAATATGTCATTTAGATGCTTATTTAAGACTTGTAACATTGAACAAATATCGATGCCTTCAACAGGACTAAAACATCAATGCAGCGATTAACTAAGAACCACAGCAGTGACTCTGAACTAATGCAGGAGAATGCTGAACTTTGGTCCAAGATCAGGCAACAGTTGCATGGGAAAGAAAAGAAGAGGAAAATTAAGGAGTATCTTATTTTCTTATCCAGCAGTTCTCAAATGTTTTGGTCTCAGGATCCTTTTACAGTCTTAGAAATTACTGAGGATTCCAAAGAGCTTTTGTTATGTGGGTTTTATCTATTGATATTTACCATATTAGAAGTTAAAACTGATAACATTTAAAAATATTTATTCATTTAAAATGATAATAATAAACCCACTGTGTGTTACTATAAACAACATTTCATAAAAATAACTATTTTTTCCAAAGCCAGAAAAATTAACGAGAAGAGTGGCATCATTTTACATATTTTTGCAAATGTCTTTAATGTCTCTTTAATCTCTTAATAGAAGGCAGCTGGATTCTCATATCTGTTTCTGCATTCAGTCTGTTATGATATGTTGTTCTGGTTGCAGTAGATGAAGAAAATTCAGCCTTGTGCAAATGGAAAAAGAAGTATTTCAAAGAGTAAATGACATCTTAGAATTATTAAGGAATTGTTTTGACTTCTCCAAGCCCCTAAAAGAGTCTTGGGGACCCCCTAGGGTCTGCAGATGATACTTTGAGAACCGCTGCTCTTATCTATACCTGAGTCCCCCCTCCTTTAACAAATATTTATTATTGGAACCTATTTATGGTAAGTCTTGAGCCAAGTGTTGAGGGAGATACAAAGATAAGGCATAATTTTTACCCTCAAATTGCTTATAATCTAGGAAAGAATTGACTGATTTTGGATGAAGAATATTTCCCCACCAATGCAGACTAATACTGCTCTTGAGCTTTATCTTAGATGTCTGGGGAAAAAGAAATAAGAGATGAAAATAACAATTCACCTTTCTATAGCACTGACATTAATAAAGCACTTTTTTTCTTCACCATAGCCCTGAGATGTAGATAGCTCACAGCTTATTATCTCCACTTTATCGCTGTAGCAAATGATTCTCAAAACATCCCTGTGGCGTAGCTACTATTATCTCAATTTTACCAGTAAAGAAACTAAGACTGCAAGGTTAAAGGACTTGCCCAGGGACTCATCAGCTAGCCAAATATTGGAGGCAGGATTTGAACTCCTGTCTTCCTGACTCCAAGCCTAGCCCTCTATCTCCTACACCACCTACTTGCTACCCAAAAGGGGATGAAAATACAGAAAAGTCCTTCTGGATAAAAGGAACATTGAAGGCTGAGTTCATAAAGGAAGAGGCATTTGAGCTTTATCTTGAAAGATTGAGAGGATTTCAACAGACAAAAAAATCAAGTTCTTGTGCAATGAAGGGAGTGCTGTTTTCAGTTGTTTATCACTTCTGGCTGACTCATTGTGACCCTCTTTGGGGTTTTCTTGGCAAAGAAACTGGAGTGATCTGCCATTTGCTACTCCAGCTCATTGTAGAGATAAGGAAACTGAGGCAAACAGGGTTAAGTGACTTGCCCAGGATCACACAGTTAATACCTCTCTGAGGCCAGTTTTGAATTAAGGTCTTCCTAACTCCATGCCCACACTATTCACTGTATCATCTAGCTGCCCTGTGATCCCATATTGCTTTGCTAGCTCCTCCATTGGAGAGTTTCCTCAAATCAAGGATTATATATTCTTCATTAGACCAGGAGGAAAGGATTGTTTCTCCCCTCTCAAACAGGATACCCCCCAAGGACAGAGACCATGTTTCCTCCCTATGTAGAGCACAGTGCCCAATAAGTCAGTCAAGCAGTCTGCCCAGCTAGAAAGGCCCATCAATTCATAGCTTCAATGGCTCAGCAGCAATTTATTCTTACTTCTGACCCCATGCCGACTGTATATCTCAGTTCTAGTAATTAAGTCGTCGTTTTGTTGGTTGTAACTACCTCCTCACCCTCAACTGTGTATCCCAGTCCTAATAATTGTGGCCCTGTCATGTTCTCCCAGATTCAAGATCCAGGGGCCCTACCTGAAATCTCGCCTATAATCTCTTTCCCTCCCCACCTCAATGCCCCACAAAGTTCCTTTAGGGCTGAATGCCTGCTTTCTTTTAACAGTCTCTTAGCGCAATGACTGACCCACAACACTCCAGGGTGCAGCTTGAACCAGATTCAAATGTAATTGAGAAATATTTAACAGTACAAATAAAAATGTAATACAACTTGGATAGTGTTGATTTGTGATTCTCTAGCTGGGTTCTTTCTGTATGATTCAGTGACTCCCATTTCTATTTGAATTTGACATCATTAGACTAGAGAACTAAGGTCCAGACTACTGTCTGTGCTGGGCCCTTGAATCTTATGCCAGTCCTTTGACTTGTCTGCCTGGACCTCCATTACTGCTGGTCACCTGTCACCCCTGTTTATCAAGATACCTCCCTGCTAAAAAGTGCTCTCAACATATCTTCAGGGCCATCAAGAGGTCTCAGAGGTGGTTCTTACCTTCACCAAAAGTTGTAGAAATAAGAGATGAATGGGAACTTAGAAGTCATATTGTCACAAACTCTTCATTATATATAGAGAAGGAAACTGAGGCCACAGAGAGGTATAAACCATGGAAGCCTCAATTTCTGCAGTTTGCATTTAGCCTAATCTATGTGTAAACAGGAATCCCTCTACAACATTTCCTGTGCATGGTCACCCAGTCTCTGTTTAAATATTTCTAATGGTGGGAGCTCAGTATGTCCCAAAGTAGTTACTTTGGGATGAAGCTATTGAAAAATTCATCTGTCTGTGACTAGTCTAAGACCACACAGTTTCAAGAGATCATAGTTCTATAGGACTTTAAAGGTTGAAAGATACTTTATGCCTTAACTGAGGCTGTTGGTACAAATTCAGTTCATGTTTTTCAGTCGCATCCAACTCTACGATCCCATTTAGGATCTGCTTGGCAAAGATACTGGAGTGGTTTGCCATTTCCTTCTCCAGCTCATTTTACAGATGAGGAAACTGAGGCAAATAGGGTTAAGTAACTTGCCCGGGGTTACACAACTAATAAGTGACTGAGGTCAGATTTGAACTCAGGAAGGGGAATCTCTTTGATTCCAGACCCAACATTCTGTCTTCTGCACCTCCTAACTGTCTTGCTGGTAGCAGAGTCAGTACTAAAATTGAACCCTTCTGACTCCCAGCCTTAGAAAGCTCCGACATTCCTCTCTTTCATCTGTAGGAAAGAATTCCAATGCCCTCTTTCCTTCCCTCCTCTTCTCTCTACCTCTTCCTCTCATAAGCCTACCTTGGGCAAGCACATGGCATGCAAATGATTAATTAAAAGAACATGCTTAGAAAAATGATGATAATACATTTTCTTAAACAAATAAATAGTGAAACCCGAATAAAAGACCCTAAATGTGGGAACAAAGGAGACCAAAAAGGGCAGCAAAGGAAGGCAGGCAAGTAGGCAGGGTGAGTGGGGGTCGCATGTGTTTGATTAGGCTGCTCCATTGCTTTGATTAGGTTTGGCAAACGAAAACCCTGTCTCATTACTAGTCATTTTTACCTGCTGGATTTGCATATACATATGATATCTGTTATACTAATTATATCTATTTTCACAGGTACAGAAAGACATACCCCAGAGTTGGGGTGCCCATTAGCAGATCATACGGGACTATGCAGCTGTGTTTTGATTAGAAGAAAAGGTTCTTTGGCATCCGAGAACTGAAATCACCTTTTAGGGTATGACAAGCGCAGCCAAGCATCTCGCAAGTGAAAATCAAGGGTTTCTCCAAGGAAGGAGAGAGAACACGGACCACAAAGAATTAAAAGTAGAATAACCTTTAATGGTTTCAGCTGTGAAAATTCAATCATGCTTATTGCCTGACATGGATGCAAAGCCATCAATCATATTGGCCTGGAATCACACCATCCTAGAAGCCCTGGATTCCCCAGGGCAGTGCTGTCCATCCCCAAATGTTTAGGGATGAGGGAGAGAGGGAGCTGAAGAGTATTCCCATACACAGCCCACCCATCGTCTTATTTTTCAGATTAGTCTCAGCTCAGCTAGCATTACAAGGGGAAGATGAGATACAGTGGGAGCAGGGGACAAATCTGAAAAGTACCAGAGCGGGGTGATGGGCTACTTTTGAATGTTTTCTGCATTGAAAAAATGGAATGCAAATTATATGCAAATCACTGAATGCTATTCTTAGAGCCAATGGTTCAGAAGCTTTTTTTATGTTAAGGCTATTGATTCTCCTCTTTATACCCACTTGACCATGGATTTGTACCAGAGTCCCTGCAACCTCTTTCCAAAGCATCCCCATGACTCATATATTGTATATTAGTTGTTATGGACATTAGCCAATTAGGGGACATTGTCTGCAGCATACAGAGAGCCACAGACTATTAGAATACCAGAATGTTAAAACTGGAAGGGGCCTCCTGTTGAACCCCCTCATTTTACATGGAGGAAACCAAGACCCCAAAGTGTTACACAATTTTCTCAAGATCATTCAGTCAGTGAGTGACCAATTCTAAATCTCTTCACTAATTTCAGTGTTTTTTCCATGATACTATAAGCTGCCCCCTCAGAGCTGGGGGGACATTGGAAACTATCTGAGTAGAACTCATTTTAAACAGGAGAAAACAGACTGAAAGACAGAAGTGACTGGTCATATGCAGAGGAGCAGGGCTAGACTACACCTATAGAATAGACTGTTCACAGCCTCTGGACAGGATGTTAGGAAGTGAAGCATTATATGCCGAGATTGAGGTGACTGCTTTTTCCTCTACCCTGCCTTTGAAAAAGTGCATCACCTTCTTACAAAGACACTCTGAAACTCCATCAAGAAAACGAAAGCAAACAGAGAAAGGAAGAAAACCAAGATCCAGTTCACTTCATTCCCATTTCCTGATTTCCTTTTGGGTTTACCCCACAGCATATTTCCCAAAAATGCTTTCCCTCTTTTCAATGAGTCTCTGGAATAATTTCCTGGTCTAGCTCTGTGAAATGGGACCTAATTGTATAAACAATGTAGTGGAAAGAGCACAGGACATTTAGTTTAGAGGACATGAGTTCAAATCCTAGCACTGCCGTTTATTACTTGTGTAATATTAGGAAGATCACTTTCCCACTTGTGGGCATTTATATAGTTATTTTAAAATGCACAAAAGCTTTTACACAATTAATATGACAGAAAGGGTTTAGACTCTAAGAACCTGGGTTCAAATCCTGGCTCTTATTACTGATTACTTATATGACCTTAGACCTTGTTTTTTTCACTTGGAAGATGAGAAGTTTGGAACAAAACTTTAAAGTTAAAGAGGGAGGGAGCATCTTTTTTTGTGCTGTAGACCTCTTTGGCAATCTGGTGAATCCTATAGACTCCTTCTTAGAATATTCTTTTGTTACCTGCATTTGTAATTGAAAGGTATGCTAAATTTCAGTTAAAAGTTAGTGAAAAATATGGATGTATTTTTTTTCCCCATCCAAGTTCATGGACCCCCCTGAAATCTATCTATGGAACCCTAGATGTTGTGAAAATCAGGACATGAACTTATGTTCTAAGCTCTTTCAGCTCTAAATCTACATTTCCATCATGTGATTTCAGCCATACAACATGACAATGGGATTGCTACTTTAAATATTAACTCCAGTTCTCATGTGAAGAAGCTTAAGTTCAGAAAAGAGGTGTCTTCATATATATATACGTATATATATACATGCACATACATATATGTGTGTGTGCATTTATATGTATCTCTTCATATATGTGTGTGTTCATATATATGTGTATCTATATCTAAATGTATTATGTGTGTATCCATATGTAATTGCACAGCTATTAATAGCTTCAGAAGGGAGATTGAAATCCAAGTTTTCCTTTCTCTAAATCTATCTGCTATGCCCTACTCCTCTGTAAGAGAGAGATAGACAGACAGTGTGAGTTGGCCTAGCTGACTGAAATGTCTCTTCTAACTGAGTCCATTATCCTACAACCCTAAGCCATAACTGTAAAAAGGAGCCTGGGGAGGCAGCCATAGGGAGCCCTTGCAGATAGGACCCCTTTCTTCTCTATTCCCCTTCTCTATTGGCAGAACACACTCCTCTCCTGTTCTAGCCTGTCTGCTCTGTTACAGACCTAGGTCAGACTCTCTCTCTCTGGTCCTTTGAACTCTAGTGGAACCCTGCCTAGAGTGGAAAGGCAGAACACTTTTTTAAATTTAATTTAGCAGCCTCTGCTAAACATACACTACCTTTTCAGGGCCCATTAGGACAAATTACCTTATCCAGGTTTGTTTTCCCAGTTTGGCAGTACTTCATATGGAAATTGTGAAGCAAAGTCTGGATTACCATGGATTGGATCTGTTGTAGAACAGATTGATGCTTGGAACAGTTTGGACGAGAGCCTCTGGGGTCCCTTCTGCTTGAGATGTGATTATGTGAGTATGACAACTTAATCTCATGCCCTTTGTCTCTCTTGTTTCTTCACCTGTCACCCAGCATCAAACACTTGAAACCTGAAACCTGGATGATTTAGTAAATAAGAAATATGAGGCCTTGAAAGGAGAAGAGACTTGCCCAAGATGGGGGATTCATGGCCCTACGTGTAGTTCAATGGCCATCTTGCTAGAGGCTGGCTCCAATGAGGTCATCAACACCTTTGTTTCCACATAGTCCATATACTTGAAATACTACCCACTTTAAAATAGGAGGGAATTAAAACTACTGAGTAAGATTTTGTTTTGGATTAGAAGGGACAGGACTGGTCCAAGCTTATTCCCTCTAATGACCAATAAGTCTATTGTCCTTCAGACATTCTCTTAAACAAATGCCTTTCTCTCCTGCTGACTTCCTTCTGTGGTTTTTGTTGTTATTGTTGTGCTTTAAGAATCTGTGATCACAAAAGCAAATACAATGAATATTTATTTTGTGTGCAATAGCATTCATGTGCTGAGGTTCAGAGACATCAAATATATAGATCAGACGTGGTCCCTGCTCTCATGGAACTTACATTCTAGCAGTGAGATAAGACACATGCACAGGTAACTATGATACACAGAATTCTATGGTAAGTGCATCAGAGAGATGCAAAACAATGTGCCATGTGAGGTCTGAGAGGGGTCATTATTAATCAGGGGAATCATGGTAGGCTTTCTAGAGGAGATAGCACCATTTCAGATAGGCAGAAATTTAACAAATAAAGGTGGGAAAGGGAGAATACATAAGGAAAAGTCTGATCAGAGGCATGGGGGCATAAAGGTACAGTGTGAGTTGTTTGGTGAACAGAGAAGAATCCATATCGACTGGAGCAGAGTAGTTGGTGGAAGGGAGTCATATTAGGTGAGGGTGCAAAGAGGTGTAGGGGGACAGTTCACTTATATCTAAAAGAGACAAAAAGCTTCAATGAAATTAAATTCAGTCCAGATCAGCAATCCTTCTCTGACTACAACACATATTCAGAATCATACAATTTCATATTTAATTACATACATAATTATATGTGTGTGTGTATATAACATATAATAAAATGTAATATAACATAACATAACATAATATTAATGCCTATATAATATATAAATATAATGTATTACCCTGTTTACCTCAGTTTCCTCATCTGTCAAATGAGCTGGAGAAGGAAATGGCAAACCCCTCCAGTATCTTTGCCAGAAGAACCCCAAATAAGGTCACAGAGAACTGGACGCAATGAAATGACTGAACAACATAATACCTTAAGTTATCTACTGTGTGTATATTTTGTATTGACCTTTCTGTGTACATTGTGCACCCTTCTGCAATAGAATGGAAATTCTCTGAAGGCAGAGACTGCTTGTGTGTGCGCACCCGCGCAACTCCATAGCCTAGCACTGGGTCTGTTGATTACGAGACAATCAATAAATGCTTATTGAAGGAATGAACACAATGTATCATCCATTCAGGGATTTTTAACAGTGAGGGTTGGGGAGGGAGTGTAGCTCACAGCAAAAGGAAAAATCAGGGATCATATTCCTCACATTCCTGATAAGAAAACCGAGGCACAGAAAGAGTAAAGAACTTACCAAATGTCACACAGCACAGAGATCATTATTTTTCTTTCCCAGGAACTAGAGAGGAAGTTGTGGTATAATGGAAAGAGAACTGACCCAGAAGGCAGAAGGCCTTGGTTCAGTCCTCCTTGGACACATGTTCCATGATCCCACATAAGCTCCACCCCCTCAAAGTGCTCAGCTCTCTGTACGATGCCAAAGTGTCTGTCTGTACTGGCAAAGGGAGACTCCTCGACTGAGAGTTACCAGATCAACAAAACCACAAGTTTAATTTTAAATTTTTTTAAAATTTATATTATAAATTTATATTATTTAAAATTATTTTAAAATATCAGAGCCATACAAAAAATGTCCTTTAATGTCCTCTAAATAGGTTAGTTTTCAGACTCTTCTGTCTCATCACATTTATCTAGCACTTTAAGGTTTATAAATTACTTTCCTTACAGCACCCCAATGAAATAATAGTGTGAGTATTCATATCATCCTCATTTTCAGCTGGAGAAACTGAGGCTCAGAGATGTAAAATGACTTATCCAAGGTTACACAGCTAATAGCAAGCCACCTCATCTGGGACTGAAAGTCTGCAGCTGCAGAGCCTGACCCTAGTCCAAAATCCCAGTTCAGTACTGCATCAGAGGGAAAAGCCTGGGGACCACTAGGATACTGTTATAAATGAGTGACAAGACATCATAAGGCAGGAACATCTAACAATGGTGGGAGGTGGGCTGTTGGAAGAGACAAGGCACAGACACTAGGATGTTCCATTCAGGATGATGATTTTGGTCTTGCAACTGTATTACTCCAAGTCAAGGACTAAGAGGTCAGTGTGGCTATTCACAACCTCCACTCCCACCCCCATCCTGAAGTGAGGGAATCGAGTGATAATAATTCGAGCAATTGTGGAGCCCAGAGGAGATGGAAAAAGATAACCAGAAGGAAAACCTTTACCAACCATCCCTGGGGGGGAGAGAGAGAAGGAGAGAGAGAGAGAGAGAGAGAGAGACAGAAGGAGAGAGAGAGAAGGAGAGAGAGAGAAGGAGAGAGAGAGAAGGAGAGAGAGAGAGGGAAGGAGAGAGAGGGAGAGGGAGAGAGGGAGAGGGAGAAAAAGAGAGAGAGAAGGAAAGAGAAAGAAAGTACAAATGAAAAATAATAAAATTAAATACTAAAATGTAAAAGAACTCCAAGAGAAAATTCCAAATAATTGTCAGCAGAACCCTCCCACAAAAAAAAAAGTAAAAAACTAATGTAGACATAAAATCCATACCTAGCTCTCCACTCCAAGTCTGTTGCTTTATATGGCCTCTCTTAACAACTATCTTCCCAAAAAACTTTCTTTTGGCTCCATGGTAGCCCTGTGCCTACCCAAACTCCCCCACATCATCCACCCCCAAAAAAAATCTCTCTCAAAAATTGGAAAAACTTCCAGTTGGCCAAGCAAATAGAACTCCCCTGTTCAAAGTCCTACCTTGACCTTGAAGTAACATGAAGGAAGGAGATAGAAATTCTCCTACTGAATCAAATACCAATTTGTCTATTTTTGGCTCCTAGTGCTGGATCATGCTATAACTTACCCAACTGGCTTCATATTTAACTGCTCAAAATTTCTTTGAACTGCTTGACTGTATTTTTATGCCCTGGTTTTATCTTGATGACTCTGCCAGAAGGTTCCACAAACTTATATCTCAAAGACCCAGAGTGTCTTGTTGTTTTCATTCTCCTAGAAGCCACAGCAGACAACTCACCTTGAGTAAGTATCCCAAAGTGAATCAGCCCTATACTTGCCTGGATTTGATTTTTGTTGACACAGAATCAGTGTTGAACAGCTTCTCCTTCACCCCACCCCCACCACCTGTTCCATTTCCATGTCCCCCTCCCCTTCAGAGAAATACAATAAATATCTCTAGTCTTTTCTGACATCAAGTCTAGAGAGGAATCTCTCCCACATTTAGGTATAGAGTCTATGAGATGGCTTCAGTTCTCCATGTCTGGGCACATGCACATTGTATCCAAAGGTCATGAATGAAAGAATCATAGTGTAAAGGCAAGAGTTGACTGAGTCAATCAATCAAACCACCCCACTTAGCTGTGATACCTTTATCGGATGAAAACATCTCCAATGAGTCAATGGAAAAAGCAGAAGTGTGAACTAAGTGTAACCAGGGCCTAGACACTTCTATTGAATCAATCAATCAAAGACTTTAAAAGTCCTTGAAAGCAATGAGATAAATTGGACTGACAGTTGTTCATAAAATCTATCCAGATTAGTTCAGGAGACTTTGTCAGGCATCATGGGACTTGTATGAAACCAGAAAACTAGAATCAGGAATTAAGTGTTTGCCAGCGTGGAGGAGAGTCATTCTAGCTAACCTCCTGAAAAGGAATTTCTTTAGAAGTGGGGCAGAGGAGAAAAGCCTCATGCTTATCTTCAGGTTCCAAAGACCCTCACTTCGAGCAAAGGAGAAGTTTGTGAATGTCAAAGTGTCAGAAGATGCAGATTTCTCATTAGTGTCCTAGTGGTGTCACTAAGACAGTAGTAGCAGCTAGTGACAATGTCTACGTGGAATACCAAGAATAAACTAGACACAATGAGAAGAAACAACTACAAGATTCTGCACAAAGCACAGCAGAAAAGCTATGCCCTCCATTAATAAAAAGATCTCCATTAATACCCCATGATGGGGAGAAAAAGATTTCCGAAATCCAGGATCTACCAGTTACCTCTTAGCCAGGATCTCTCAGCTTAAGCCCACTTTCTCCTGGACTTCATAAGTCCTGGAAAATATGTCATAGGTTTTTGCAGGGGATGTCTTAAATCAATTATTTTTATTATTCCATTTCCATAAATACCTTCTCTCTAAAAGTTAATTGCATAGCTAATTAATTGATATCTGTTAATAATTTCAGGAAGAGGGGCACAGGTCAAGGTTTATAACTTATAGCACTAGAAAAACAGTCTTGGAGTTAACCTTAGAGGCCTGAAGGAACATGGTTGGATCCCTCTAGGGATGTACCTTGATAGTGTGAATGGAAAATGGGAGAGTAGCCCAGATCATATATTATAATAGAATCACAAATTTAGAGATGGAAGGGACTTTTAAGGTCATTGAATCCAACCTCTTCATTTTACAGCTGAAGAAATGGAGACCCAGACATGTTAAGTAGTTTAAACCCAGTTTCTCTAGCTCCAAGGTCAGTGTTTTTTCCATTACACCAAAAAGCCACCCAAGGCAGATATAATTTGGAATCTTCCTGAGGAAGCAGATAGAATCTCAGTAGGCGGAGGAACCTCAGAGGTCATTTAATGCAACTCTTCACACCATCCCTCATAAAAAGTCATCCAAATTCTATCTAAAGACCTTCCAGGATGAAGAACTACTCATCACTATTTTTCAAGTTTGACAATTTATTACTAAATAATCCTTGTTAAATTAAAACAGCTCTGAGGTACCACCTCACACCTGGCAAATAGGCTAATGTGGCAGAAAAGGAAAATGACAAATGCTGGAGGGGATAATGCATGGTTGGTAGAGTTGTGAACTGATACAACCATTCTGGAGAGCAATTTAGAACTATACCCAAATGGCATATACTTTGATCCAGCAATACAACTATGAGGTCTGTATCCAAAAGAGGCCAAAGAGAAAGGAAAAGGACCTATATGTACAAAAATATTTATTATCAGCTCTTTTTGTGTTGGCAAAGAATTGAAAATTGAGATGTCCATCAGTAAGAGAATGGCTGAACAAGTTGTGGTATATGATTGTGATGAATTGCTCTTGTGCTATAAGAAATGACAAGCAGGATGCTTTCAAAAAAAATCTAGGAAGACTTACATGAACTGCTTCAAAATGAAATGTGCAGAACCAGGGGAATATTATGCACAGTAACAGAAATACTGTACAATGATCAGCAGTGAAAGATTTAGCTGTTCTAAACAATGCAATGACACTAGACAATTCAGAAGAGCTTATGATGAAAAATGCTATCTACCTCCCAAAAAAGAACTGATGGAGTCTGAATGTAGATTGAAGCACACTTTTTAAAAAACTTTATTATTCTTTGATTTTTTTTTACCTGTATTTTCTTCTGTAACATGTATAATATATATCAAATTGTTTGCCTTCTCAAGAAGGGGGAAGAGATAGAAATAATATTGAACTCAAAAAAAATTTTTAATGTTGAAAATTTTTGTTTGCTTCTAATTAAGAAAAATAAAATAAAAATCAAATATAAAAAATCCTTGCTAAATCAATATTGTCTTAATTGAATAAAATTAAAATGACCTTTGGACAAATCATTGCCCCTCCCTAGGCCAAGGCTCCCCCACTTCTGTGAACAGAATAATCTCCACCTCTTGTATGTCACAAGAACATTATGAAGATGACAACATAGTCTACATCAGACCACCTTAAGATATTAAAAGGGGGCTAGAAAAACCAAAGACTCATAGATTTGTAGAAAAGGTAGAACCTTAAAGGAAATCAAACCTCCTACCCAAAATGAATCAATGAAGTCATGGAAGGAAGGAAGGAAGGAAGGAAGGAAGGAAGGAAGGAAGGAAGGAAGGAAGGAAGGAAGGAAGGAAGGAAGGAAAGAAGGAAGGGAAATTAAAAATTAACGTGAGTTGAAAAAATTCCAATAATAAGAACCTATTCTCATTTATAGAACGTAAAAGCTTGAAAAGACAATGGACATTTAATGAGCAGAGGCTGTGAGATCAGCTGGGTCTTGAAGAATGGGTCAGATTGGGATGGACAGAGAGTGAAGTGGAGTCCATATGCAAAGATGACAATAAAATGAGGAAAGGCATAGAAAGGAGTGGTCAAGGACATTGTAGAAAACAACTTAGTTTGAAGAAGAGCTGAGTGTATTGGAGAGGGAATGGGGAAAGAGTCTAAAGGTGGAGAAGGGTCCAGATTATGGAAGATC
The DNA here is from genome assembly GCF_028372415.1 of Notamacropus eugenii. Classification (NCBI taxonomy): domain Eukaryota; kingdom Metazoa; phylum Chordata; class Mammalia; order Diprotodontia; family Macropodidae; genus Notamacropus; species Notamacropus eugenii. Next base: position 466,519,575 of record NC_092872.1, on the reverse strand, counting down.
TTGAAAACCCAGCATGAGTATTTTAGACTTCAAATGATAATAACTCCTATATGTATAACATTCTAATGTTTGCAAAGAACATTATGTTCTTTTTTATGAGGTAAGTAATGCACATATTATATTCATTTTGTAGATGAGGAAAGAGATGGAGATACTAAATGACCGCCCTAAAATTGCATACCTAATAAATGTCCCTGTCAGAATTGAGATTTATACCTAGCTATCCTAGCTCCCAAACCAATGTTCTTTTCATTGTACTATACTGAAAGAGAATAGCATTGCAGGTTTTTGACCAGAGGATTGATGTGTTGATAGTTGTATTGGGGAAAAATTGTCCTGGAAACTCTAGGCATTATGGGGTTGGAATAGGGAGAGCTTGTCTTACCAAACAAAGTATTTTATCAATTTAAAGTACAAATGTGTTATGGATTATAGTTCTGAGACCATCTCTCAGATTTGTGCTTCTATCACGAAATATTAGAACAAATAAATTCTTGTGATGAGTAGGAGAAAGTTGGGAATAATTCCACCCCACCCTTACCACAAGATTTCCAGCTCTTCCTGGGGAACTCTAAACACCATTTCGGGACAAAGTTCTCACTATCATAAAGGAAGACTGACATGTGCCCTGTCATTTCCCTTCATGTCATGCTGAGTCTACATATTCCAGATTCTCTCTTGTTTCATTAAATACTTTAGCTTCAGTGAATGGTCCCTTCTATGAACTGATTCTCATTCCCTTTCCTAAAGTGAGGGGTGCCTACTATGATCATTGTCATTGTGTTGGAGGTGGGACTAAGTCAAATAACTTGTTAAAGGATGTGTTGCAAAGTATAATTAGCACTGCAGCACTGATGGAATATAATTGGCAGAGACCCAATGCAGGGTGTCTGTGTAATGTATTTGTTTTGGCTAGAAACTGGACAGTGGCTAATGTCACAGCTGGGAAGAACAATTAGCAAATTCATGAATCAGAGTTCTGTTTACACTTCTGCTGTGAAGGAAAATCATTTGTTAGCTTAAGAAAGACCTTATGCCTTGATTACAGGTGTCATTATAGTCAAAATATTGACCAAATCTGGGACCCTGCTGCAAAGGCAAAATGTGTTAAATTCACACATACTTATAGAAATTCCAGCACATTACCAGGTACTGTTGGGCACTTATTGCTCTAATGAAGGTAGATCTGAGGATTTTTTTTTAAATTAGTCTTGACAACAGAAAGGTAAATAGAACCCTAATTATCCAAACCATAACTAGGAATTCCAGCACCTGGAATAAATTAGCTGAGAAAAAGGAGGGTTCTAAGGTATGACCACTGTTACACATGACTGAGGTAGAGTGGAGGTCATAGAACTGGATGATGCTAAGGAATTGGGAAGCTAGGGTATTCTAAGAGGGAAGTGGAAAAAAATAATATGTAAAATATTTAACTTATTGGGGAGGAAAGAGAATAATCTTGAAGTCTACAGGTGACAGCAATAAGGATCTGGGTAGAATGGATTGAACTTGAAAGGAATAGAGGTTAATAGCTGAGTAGTGGCAGCCCAAGGAAAGCCTTCAAAGTCCAGTGAGGAGCAATGAGTATATGACTTCCTCCTCCTGACCCTGTAAGTCAGTAGGAACAAGAGAGTACGAACAGGTAACCTTGGAAAAGATGTCAAGAGATATGGTATCTGCTGGTGAAAGCCAAGTTTCAGTGAGCCATCAGAAGATGAAGGATTGTGAGACAAAGAGTCTCAGATGAGATGTTTGTTAACAGTGGAGGATTGTTAACAATGGAGAGGAGGGACAGAGAAAGCTGGGAACCAGAGAGGTGGATTAAGATTACTAGTGAAGGAGGAGCCAAGATGGCAGAGTAGAAAGATACACATATGCTAGCTCCTAACCCACAGCCCATAAAATACCTATAAAGAACTCCCAACAAATTCTGGAGCAGCAGAAGCCACAGAACAACAGAGTGGAGGAGATTTCTGTTCCAGAGAGACCTGAAAAACCAACGTGAAAGGTCTGTCGCACACTGGACCCAGAGCAGAGCCCAGCCCTGCCTTGGCCTCGAAGCACCAAGAGGAGCAGATCAGAGCAGGCTTCAGGGACAGAATCTCAAGCGGCAGCGCAGGTCCCTCCACCCCTAGGCATCAAAGGTCAGTGAGAGGGTCTTTACAGCTTGCTGAGAGGGGAGTAGGGTGTCTCCATAACTCAGGCTCCCTTGGGAGGCAGCAGTGGAGGCAGCAGTGGACAAGGGCTCCGAGCTCTGATCCATTGTTGAAGGTCTTTGCATAAACCCCCTGAGGGAACTGAGCCCGGTGAGGGGGCCCTGCCCCCACCTGAGCACCTGAACTTAATTTCACACTGAATAGCAGCCCCACCCCCACCAAAAGCCCTGAGGCTGGGAAGCAGCATTTGAATCTCAGACCCCACTCGCTGGCTGGGCAGATCTGGAGGTGAGGTGGGTATGGAGAGGAAACTCAGAAGTCAAGTCACTGGCTGGGAAAATGCCCAGAAAAGGGGGGAAAAAAATAAGACCATAGAAGGTTACTTTCATGGTGAACACATATCTCCTCCCATCCTTTAGGATGAGGAAGAACAAGGCTTACCATCAGGGAAAGACATAGAAGTCAAGGCTTCTGTATCCCAAACATCCAAAAAAGATTACTAGTGGAGAGGTGGGGAGAAGGGTTAGAGAAGGTCAGTGGAGGCCAGCACATTCTTCTTGTACTGATTCTTCACCCTATCCTGTGCTGATCCTGTACTAATCCTGCTTTGGTCCCCAACACTGATCTCTCCTCTCCTTACACTGATTTCTCTCCTTTACACTGATTTCCTCCACATTCCTTTGCACTGATACTGAACATTCCTCATAGTTCAGATGCTTAAAGAGGAAGGTGAATCAGGGGGAGGGAGAGAAAGACAACCCTCATGGAAAGGCACAGAAAAAGGGGGTAATGCAGTGTTGTGGATATAGGACCCTGGGAGGTGGGCAGAACGGAGCCAATCAGACAGGAGTGAAGGTGGAGAGAGGGAAAGCGCCCCTTCATATTAAAACTAGCTGCCCTTTGCCGGTTCCAGATCTGCTCATTCCTAAGAATAGTAACCCACATATATCTAGTTGTTGATGCTTACAAACCACTTTTCTCACAAAACCCTCCAGGGACAATTATTATTATTATTGTCTCCATTTTACAAACGACTAAACTGAGTTCAGCTCAAAGAGATTAAATGACTGGCCTAGGGTCACTCAGTTTGTAAGTATTCAAGGTGAGATTTATTTGATCCTAAAGATGGTGCCTACAGACTCCATGGCCAGTGCTCATTCAAATAATCTACAGGGCCTTTCTGATTGTTCTTCCCTGTCATCAGGAGTAGCTGTTTTGGGAACTATGATTGAAATAGTCACTACATATAGACAACTCATGAAGAATGTTAATATAAGTAGGAGGCAGGGTGAGAGAAAACTTGTTGGAATTGGAATCAGGAGGTCTAATTCCCTATCACCTAAAGGATCAAATCTTAAACCTTCCATTTAGCATTCAAAACCCTTCATAACCTGGCCCCTTTCTACCTTTCAGGTCTTCTTATGCCTTACGCCCATGTATTCTGCAGTCCGGTGACAATGGCCTCCTTGCTATTCCTTCCACAGGCCACTCCATCTCCTGACTCCAAACTTTCTCACTGTGTTGCATACCCAGAACTCTCTCCTTCATCATCTCTTACCTTTTTCTGGTTTCCTTCAAGTCTCATTTAAAGTCTACCTTCTAAACCAGAGGTTTCCAAACTTATTTGGCCTATTGCCTCCTTTTCCAAAAAAATTACTCAGCCCCCAAAAATCTACTTTCTTTAACCCTTTAACAGTTTTTTTAAAAAATTTGCATCATTTCAAAAAATATAATTTTTGAAATGATGCAACTTAAATTTAATAATTTATTATTGATTTGTAGGCTTTTCCCTGCAATGAAATTTTAATGATGCAATATTGCATTACATAACTATATAGCATCGTATTTTAAACATGTCACTACATGCACATATTCCTGCCAATGCATGCTGGACTTCCCAACAATGCTTGACATGTTCACGTGCCAACACTTGCTTGTTAAGACCTGTTGATGGACTTGACCAGTGATGGATTATAACTTGTATTTTGTGTATTTATTTGGAAAACAATGTAATCACTATGACTTTTACTCTGTTACATAACAGATAAAACATGTAGGAATGGCTTTTCAAAATTTTCTTCTCTTCTTTCCTCATACTTCCACCACCACTTTATTTTTACTCAGTACCCTCCCCCCAGTTGTTTCTCAGGCTGCTACTGCCTCCCTCCATTGTTCTAACACCCCCAAGGGGGCAGTATCACCCACTTTGGGAACCTCTTAAAATCTAAAGGAAAAAAACCTTTCCCATTGTTCCTTCTTCTTAATGCCTTCCCTCCATTGATTATCTCCAGTTTATCATATTTGCATATTATCTCCTCCATGAGACTGTGAACTCCTTTTAGTGAGAACTGTCATCTTTTGCCTTTCTTTGTAATCTCTTAGTATTTAGCATAGTGCTTGGTGCCTAATAAATGACTCCCTGACTGATCTGGCTCTCATCCCAACTTTCCCTGTTTGATTTTCATCTCTTGTAAAATAGGGATAATGTAATTTGCACTACATACAGGGTTTTGTTGTAAGGAAAGGACTTAAAGATAAATGACAAAGCACGATAGAAATGTGAGTTATCATTATAAACCAAGTGGGACAGTAGCATGGATAATCCAACAATAACAGATGGTACAAAAATGTTTCTGTTTGACTCTGGAATGTATTAGGTATCATTTGGGTAGCAAATTTCCCTTCTTAATGTAGTTTGCTTGTCTTGATGTTAAAATTATTTTATATTCCCTGACCCACAAAAGGATTTAGGAACCAGGAGATTCTGCCAGATTAAGAGACAGTAAGCAATAATGAAGTTATTTTAAAGAGGAACTGCCTTCTTCATGATCATTCCAAAAAAGGATCTCACTGGGGACTTCTCTAAGATATGACTTGCTCAGGTTGCCCTTGCTATGGGACATGACACTTCATTTTTTTCTGGAAATAATTATGCTTTTACTGCTGGAGTCCCAGTGGCTAATCCTGAGCATCTCCCTTCTTCTGACATCAAAGACAGTAGACCAATCAGATATGCCAAAACCAGATGTCACCCCTTCCATTCCTCTGTAAAACCTATAACCCTCACACACATACTTTGATTGTCTCAGGGCACAGGAAGACAAGGTCGAAGCTGTGTCCTACATGAACTAGGAAGAAAGAAGAAGAGCTAAGATTCCTATCAGATGAATATGGGACCAATCAGATAAGTCTAAACTAGATCAATACTCCCCCCACCTCCCCATAAAATCCATGACCCTCCCTACCTCTTTTAGATGTCCCAGTATAAAGGAAGATAAGGCTGTATCTGCCTCCTACATCAAGTAGGTGGAAATAAGGAGATCTGAGAAAACTGGGTGTGCCAAATCAGAAAGTAGCCTCTCTGCAGAAAAACCGTAGACCCTGGAAGTTCCCTTTTCCTCATGCTGCCAACCCTCATTTTCCTCTTCCTGCTTTGGTCTAAAATTTTTCAGCTCCATAATGTTCTCTATTTGCCTGTTGATGCCCCTAATGTATATTTTATTTTAGGTCTTGGACTTTCCCTTTTTTGAGTGAAAACATACCACAGTAAAGACCTGACACATTTGCCTGCCTGATTCTTTTGTCAGACTATCTTTAAGACCCCAGATTGCTACTGTGAGCTGGGAGGGTCCAAGTGAGAATGTTTGTTGGGTTGGTTTTTGACCATTCCTCAAGAGAAACTTACTTAGAATGTTTCCTGGGGGAAGTTTATTGAGCTTCTATTATGGAGACCTTCACTGTGTAAAAAATTATACCTGGTCATCACTAATCACATAAAAACATCCTGATCACAGAAATGAATTTAAAGAGAGACCCCTCTATCCCACAAAAACCTTCCTCAAATAAAATATCACAAAGTGTTGTGACCCTGGGCAATCACTTTACCTGTGTATGTTTTTAGTTTCCTCATCTGTAAAAAGAGGAATAGCAACACCTACCTTTCCTGGGGTTTGGTGTAAGGATAAAATGATAAAAAAAAAAAATTTTCTTTTTAAAAAAGCACCTTTCCAACTATCTCTTATTCTTATTACTTACTGACTTTTAGGATCAAAGGTTTAGAGTTGGAAGGGACCTTAGAGTCCCCTCATTTAACAGATGAAGAAATTAAGGTACAAGAAGTGAGATGACTTTGCCTTGGGTCATACACACATATTCTGTCTTATTATATAAATGCCTGAGTCATATGCACAGTGGGTATTTCTCGTCTTCTCAAAGTGTGGGAGAGGGAGAGAATTTGGAATTGAAAATTTTTAAAAATCATAGAATAAAAAAATTAAAATAAACATGTCTGAGTGTGATTTGAACCTACATATTCCTGACTCCAAGACCATTATCCTGCCCAGTGCTATACACCTTGAAGTGTTGCTTTTAAAACAAAAGGAATAAAGTGCCTCAGTTTGAATGTAACCTTTGTCAGTGTGTTAGAGAGAAGAGAGAGTGGGTGGGGTGTTGGCAGGGGAGGAGGCAGAATATTGAGGGAAGAATGTATCTAAGTAGAAAAAAATATTAGTTAAAACAATAGTCTTGAAATAGACATTAAGTATCGCAGCACTGCTAGCCTGGTCCTCTTTAACACAATCTGGGCACAACCTCTCATGACACACATTTGATATACTCTGAAGGGAGACTCTTCAGAATACATTGTGTGTGCTGTGCTCTCCAGAATGATGGGTAAGGGTGACAACATTACAGCTTTTCTGATTTCACAGGTTTCATTCCTGTAGTGAGAAGATTTCAAAGTACATTGACATTAAAAAGGACTTTTGGCAACTGTCCTTATTATTACCAACACCTCAAGCAGAAAAAAAGGTAATTGTCAGGCCCAAGAGTATGACCAATAACCAACCTAATAGGACCCAAAGAATCTTATCTTCTATAAGGGATTATTATATAATAATACTCCACTGGAGAAGGAATGATGATCTAATTTCTACCACACAGGCCAATTCTATTTACCTTTCTGTAGTCAAGTATGGTTTGTTTCTTTTTAAACCTCAGATCTGCCTTCATTAGATTAGTAATAAGTTTCCAATAGTGACAGTAATGGTGCTGGAATAATTTCTATAAGTATGTGTAAATTTAACTTGCTGTCTCTTTGCTGTAGGGACCCAGGTCCACCCATGTTTGATTCCCTCCCACTCCACTTTCTCTATCCCCGAAACACACACCCTTGAATAAGCCCTAGAATGCCATTTACTCACTGGGCATATGCCTTATTTTTCTTCCAAGGAAATCTCACTTTGTTTATAGCAGAACCCCATGATAATAATAAAAAAAATGTTCAGTTTCCACCTGCAACCCCCGTCTCCTCTCCTAAACTTCCCAGGGTCCTCACTCTCTGTAGTCCTTGGAATTGAGCACATTTTCCACTGTTTAATATGACTTCTGAAAAGTTTGCCCTTTCCTTTTCAAAAGATGGAAGTTATTACTTTCTAGACAGGACTGACAGCTGATTCTGTCTCTTCTACATTATAAACTCTCATGTACATACCCTAAAGATGTCTCTTGGATGCTCAGAGAAGTAAGTTAATTGATCCTGGAGATACATTCTTATATTCAAAATCAGAGTGATGGGCACACTGTTTCTTTGCACCATTTGGGCTGAGTGTTTGGGACTGTAAAATCTTGCCGTAAAAAACTGACCTGGAAATGTATTATTTCTGAATGGGATTCAGAGGAGTTCTAGTTCAGACTGACTGCATTCAGCAAGATTTTAGGAGAGAGTCTCATATGCCACTGGGGGGGGAAAAAGGAAAAGCAGCAGTAGCCACATGCCCCAAATGGCTTGTAGAGACATCTCTTCCAGAAAGGACATTATTGCTGGCCTGCTGACGCTTCTCTGTCAGGCTGTGGGATAAGGGTGGATAGTCCATAGAGTTGCCTAAGCACCAAGTATATCCATGCGCACGCACACAGAGTCAGTAACCCTTCAGTGACTGTAGAGTGGGCTGCCACACAGTCCTCATCCCATCAGCTTTCCCTGACTTTTTATTTTTCTTTTCTAGTTCCAGGGAGGCAAAGAAAGCAGTAGATCAATAAGATGTCTTGACTGAAGCTGCCTGCAGCAGTTCCATTTCTCAGGCTGGACACCGGTGCTAACTATCAATAGCAATAAAAAGCTGTCTCAGACAGAATTAAGGCTCTTCCTTCCGTGGGCTTGTCTGCCCATTACTGATAAACATCTCGGGCACTGCATTGCAACAAACAAAACCATTTTAAAGGGGGCCAACTTGCCAGAGCCATTCAGTCCAATTGAAATTTTCTTTGAGTTGCTGAATATATTTTTAATGTAGCTAATTGGTGCAGGTTGGGAGAAGCTGAGGAATATAACAGCATTAGATTTTATTCCGATACATTTTATCACTGAGCACAAGATGCTGCCAGAGGGAATTCTACAGACTCTTGCAGTCGATCTTCCAGGGGACCCAAGCACCATCGAGATCCATTCCAAATTAAATTACTTGAGGGAAGCTAAGCCTTGTCAGTCCCATCTGATTTTTGGAAAGAAAAAAAAAAAGCAATATTCTGCCAAACTATTGCCTAAAGAGCAATTTTCTTCCCCTCATCTTTGAAAGAAAGAAAAAGTAGTTTTAGAAGTAAAAGTTGAAAGGTGGATCTAAGTGTTTTATCTGTCTCTCATGAGCTGAATGCCCATTTATTAAAAAAAAAACTGACATCTGGAGTGGGAGAGGATGGGGAGGCTGGTCCTCAAAAAGAAGGTCTGAACTGCCCTGACTGAGGCTCCATAACTTGCTCAACCAACAACACATTTAGGGTACTCCCTTAACCCTTTCCTGTAAATGAAATGTCTGAAAATGTGGTACCTTAAGTTTTGACTCCCTCCAAGAAAGGGAGGCAGGGGGAGGGAAGAGATATGGGCAATCTCTCTGAGAAATTAAAAACAAAACAAAACAAACACATGCCTTAAAAGTTACACCAATAACCTAATGAGGGGCAGCTTCTCAAATGAAACAATTCTCCCTGAAGGAAGCCAGTGGACTCTTCCAGGAGAAGCTACAGAAAAATCCAGGAAAGTTATCATATATATAATAAGGTATTTTTGAGGGGATAAATGGGCAGGATCTTCCATTCCTTTTCATCAGGACCATTCATTCTTCTTTCTGGTCCAGAACAATTAGGCATGGGGCAGTTCCTGGTATGGAATATTTTCTAAGCAGTTTTATAATCATTTCTCATCTGGATAGCTTATACCTAACAGATGTGCTTGTTTTATCCTTCTATTGTATTTATGCTTCATTAATAAATCAATGGATAAAAGTAAGATCTTTCATTGATATGATTCTTTCTAGAAAGTCACTCGCCCAGGTGACAATGACAATGAACTCCTTTCCCAAGGACAAATAAAGAACAATAGAGCCCCAGAGGTAGTTAGGTTAGACCAGGGGTAGGGAACCTTTGGCCTTGAGGCAACATATGACCCTTCAGGCCCTCAAGTGTGGCCTTTGACTGAATCCAAACTCCATAGAACAAATATCCTTAATAAAAGAATTTGTTCTGTAAAACTTGGACTCGGTCAAAAGGCTGCACTCAAGGACCTAGAAGGCCACATGACCTTTTGGATGAAGGTTGCCCACACCTGGGTTAGATCTTGATGTCTGATTGAAGCCTAAAAGAGGGCAGTAATACCCTTTATGTTGTTTGATCAACATTATTCATTCTTAATGAAGTATGTTAGTGTTGGGAGAAGATATAAAGTTTAGGTAAAACATGACCTCTTCAGCCTCACTAAGCTGACAATTAAATCTAAAAACATCCCCAACAAGGCCATGTCTTGGACTTCAGGCCGGTTGAAGACCTTGTGTTGGTCTTTCTCATTATCTTCAAAGGCAGCATTGCACTTTGAAATTGTTCTAATGATTGGGAAACTTTTCCTTAGAGGAAGTAGAATTACTTCTGAATAACTTCTGAAACCCATTGCTCCTAATTCTGTACTCTAGGACCAAGTAAACCAAGGATCTTTCACGGGGTCGTCCCTTAAATTATTTGAATACAATTGAATACAAAATTGGAATATGATTCTTTCCTTCATGTTCTCCTTGAGTTTTCTTCTGGCTAAACAACTAATATCTTTTCAGCCAATCCTTATGTGGCAACGATTCAGATCACATTGTCTGGTTAGACTAAACAGACAACTAAGCATCACCTTGTTAGAACAGACTCCCCATGAGGCCAGACAATTCAGAAGCAAATACGTTCAATATTATTGATGCTCATATTATAATAGTTATATTGTACCTATAGCCAATTATTTTAGCTTGAAAAATTCATATACTTTCCAGTTTTTATCCCGATACTGGCACCTTATGGACTCAGTCAATAACCAGACAAAGAAATGCTTCTTTTTGTAGCTAAAACTCTTTGATAAGCTCTATGTTTTTGGTTTTCTAGTTTAGCAAATGTAATTGGTCCAGGATTGACTTTCCAATGACCAATAAAGACTCTGTGATATTTATTTCTGTCATCTGAATAATTCAAGCTTATTTCCACCATCACACCTTTGCTTATGCCATTCTCCCACAGAATCCAGTCTTTCTGTTCATCTACAACTTTTGATCTAGATCCAACTTATCCTTCACAGCTGAATTTAAGTTATAGGATCTTAATAGGATTTTAGATCTGAAAGGGAGCTTATATCAAGTCAACCCATCCCCTGACTCCTTATTTTATAGATGAGAAAGCTGAATCTTCAAGAGAGCAGAAGTAAAATCCCAATGCCACATAGATATCAGATCTGGGATTTGAATCCATTTTTCAAAGCCCAAGTACAGTGTTCTTCCTTATGCTATGGTGCCTCTCCAGGAAGTCATCATTAACTATTGCATTTTACAAGAGTTATATCCCTATATGTTTGCTTAGTTTCTACTACTTGTGGTTAATTTTCTCAATTTGTAAAAATTAAAACAGATTTGAGAAAAGGAATTTCCCACCAAAGATTTCTTTTGTCTATGTCAAGGAAAGTAAATGCTGCAGTGATAGAAAGACCCGCATCAATAACAATCATAAGCCAGATGACCTGGGTTTGAGTGACTCAGGTTCAGTCTATGCTGCCTACTAGGATGACTCTGGAAATTATTTCCCTCCCCTGAGCCTCACTCTCTTTCCTCCTCAGTAGAATGAAAGAAGTGAAGAGTTAGTTTGGCCTTTTCAAGGGGAAGTAAATAGCCTTAAGGCTTGCAAAGCCCTTTGTATAAAATTCAAGTTTCACAAAAGTCTTGTGAAAAGGAAGCACTATGGCTATTATTATCTTTATAATGACATGGAGATGGTCAGGAAAATATAGTAATTCTACATAGCCGTGGTCATATAAAAGTGGAGGCAGGATTCGAATCTGTTTTATTGATTGCCGGAGCAAAGCACCATGGTATCTCTCAAAGCAAGAGATTTCACATGCATTTCTCATTTTACTTCCCCACATGCCCTCTGGGTATGGTCATAGGCTTTAGAAGCAGAAGGGATGAGACAGTCCAAACTCCTCACTCTACAGATGAGAAAACTGATGAGGAGAAATGTTAAAAGCTCAGGGTTACACAGGTAATGTATACTAACACTGACTCAAATCTCGATCCTCTGACTCCAGCCTCAGTTCTGACTTCCTCTCTCTCTCTCTCTGCCCCCCTCTGACTTATATACATGCTCTATCTCTCCCACACACACTCATATTCTCTCATATTCAATACACATACTCACACACTCTCACGTTCTCTCCCTCTTTTTCTCTCTCTCTCTCTCACACACACACATGCACACACATGCACGCACACATACCAAAAGAACTGAGAGCTTGTAAAAGTCTCCCCAATTAAAACTCTGGGTGTAAATTAATTGGTAGAGAGATGAAAATGTACTTTTGTACGTGTTTAACACTTGGATGTTATCAGCCTTGACTCTAATAATGCCAAGGCAATTAACTGATCAATTCGGTGTAAGCAACATCCATTCCATTCATAGAGAAAACAACAAAAATATGGTTTGCTTGCATTGTACAGAGAAATCTTTGGCCCTGGGGTCCTGCACAGAATCAGAGCTAAATAAAATAAACCTTAGAGGTCACATAGTTCTGATTTTTTAAAGAAAGAAACCAAACTCAGAGACACAAAAATGACTTCTCTAAGATGACACAGTTCTTAATTGGCCACATCCAAAATCTGATACCAGGGGTGATTTAGCCTTCCAATGTTATTCTTCTACAACTAGGCTCCCTCTTCTTCTCTGACTACAGGAAACTTCGGAAGCCCCAACACTGTAAAATTGTCGCAGATCCTCTCAATTCAACCCAAATATTAAGAAAGCTATTCTGCCAACAACTGAAAAGTTTTCCTTTCAAACAGAATAACTAAAGGAGTTTTTGCTTTGTTTTTAATCCACCACTCCAACATACAATCGTCTTGAAAGTGCTTAATGAGATAAACTTTAAAAATTAAAATGGATTTGATTTTGTGAATAATTAGAAACATTTCCCTCTTCCCATTTCCAGTCCAGAGCTGGGAATTGTTACTCTTGGAGCAAGCTCCCTAGGATGAGCAGGATAAGACAGAATCCAAGAAAGATTACAGGAGGACTTTGGCAGTAGCCAAAGCTTGTTGGAAAAACTATATCCAATCTTCACCCAAATGGATGTTGCTAGTTGTCCTATAAATCATTTGAAATGCTCAATCATTTTAATGTCACTGAGATTTTACCCATCTGGATAGTGACGGGCACTTACAGATAATTTACATACTATCTTGAATACTGAAGTCTCTACTGAAAGCCTCTCCGGGCTCAGGATACTGTTTTATTTTATTTTTTAAAAAGAAGGGTCTAGAATGAAAGATTAAATAAAGTTTATTCACCTCAACCCTGGAGAAAAAGAAATATCACCATCATTTCACTAGTATCAGAAAATGTTGTAAACTATGTTTATTGTCAGATATTTCCCAAAGAAAAAGTGATTCTACCTAACAAAGTGCACATATTCTTTTGTCTTTCCCATTTTGTAAAATATTGCTATGACAGGTATTTCAGGTCAATAGTATTTTTAAAAAATCTTTTTGATTAAAAAATCTGTTCATACAAAAGCCTGAACCACTGCCCAGAAACATTGATCTTTGTTTAGTAATGACATGATAAGGATGGTGATGATGATAAGGAGGAGGTAAAATGAACAGAGAGCTAGCCTAAAAATCAGGAAAACCTAGGTTCAAGTCCCACTTCTGATTCTTATAGGCTGTGTGACCTTGCCAAAGTCACTTACCTCTCATTGCTGTAGGCAATCCTCTAAGTCTCTTAAGTTATGGAAAAACTCCAGACTTTTAGTGGAAAAAAGGAATTTTCTCATCTGAGATTTCTCATCTGGTGAAATTACAGATCTAGTCTGATGATGATGATTATTGTGATAGTAAGAGGAATAATTATGCTAATTATACAATCTTCAGATAGTGTAACTGCAGAGCTGAGAGATACAAGGCATTTAAACCCACACCAGTGGATTGCTGAAGCATTTCCATAGGTCATTAGATTTTGGTCACCTCTACACTTAATGGGCTGCAGTTATCACCTTGATTAATTTTTATAGACTGGCAAAAAAAGGAAGCAAAATGAGATGGAAGTAAAAATGTGTTATTGTTGCTGTCTACAATGCCTACTTCAGCTTATCTCATCCGAGAGGTCCCACCAAGAGCCTCGTGTGTGTGTGTGTGTGTGTGTGTGTGTGTATGTTGCTTCATATCCTAGAGTAGTGACCCATTCCATTAACAAAATAAAATACGACTGCAAATTTAAGTCAATCCATTTTGGTCAACAACCAATAAAAACCTACAATGTCAATGGCATCTTTTTGCCCTTCAAAATAAACAGAAAAGCTGGGATAAAGGAGTGCCAGATTTGGAATCATCAAACAAAAGTTCATATTCCCACTCTGCTATGTACTTCTTGTGTGACTCTTTGCAAGTTATGCTTCCTCTTCGGGTCTCAATTTCTTAACATCATCATCAACAACAAATTATCATTAACCACAACCACAACAATAATTTACTTAATATATGCCCTGCACTGTGCTAAGCAATAGGAATAAAGAGAAGTAAAAAACAGTCCTTTGCTCTCAAGGAGCTTACATTCTGTTAGGGGAAGACAACCCATAAAAGGAAGCCATGATCTTTAATGGTTTTCTGTGCAGACGCCTTCTATTCCATCTTGATTATAAACTTCCCAAGTGCAGGGGAACTTCAACAACTTCTTTTTTGACTGCTTAGCGGATGTTCTTTAGGGATAGCTGAATAAATTCCCTGCCTTCTCTCCGAAAGGAAGAGTAACTACGGACAAAGAGTGCCTACATCTAAGACAGGTTGTACAAGGTGAATGTCATGCATTCCTTGTCATCCCACAAATTTTCTCTTCTCAAAGAATTTAGCAACTCGTTCCTCTCTTCAGTCCTTTTACAACTTGGTAGCCTTGGCACAAAGAGTGCACACTGCCGCTTGCTATGCATTTGCCCTAGGGTCAGGGGGAGGGGAAATTTTCACACTTTTTTCAGTAAATTCAAAGCTCACCTATTTTCAAGTTATTTTCCATGTGGCAATGAAGCAGATATGAGGAAAGAAGCCCAAACTTCAACTCCAGGAAGGTCAAGAGAAATGAAGCAGTTCCCTGCTGATATTGGATGGATTTTAGACCAGTGCAAGAGAAGGCACAATTGGGACCAATGGGTTCACTTCAGTCAATTATTCTAATTAAACCTAAAATTGGGTATATCATGGGACAGAGGAAATAAGAAAGCAAGACTGTCCCTAGAAAATATAAGCCACTTGGAGACTCTACCTTCTATTCCTTGAGTTCCTCTAATTGTTCGGATCTAGTGGAAGATGATGGGATTTGCGGAGATCCCCGACTTCTCTCACTAAGTCCCCAGAAATGCATTAAAGTTTTTGCAAAGGAACCATAATCAGATGGTGAGCAAATTCTGGTAGAGGTTGGATTTTACTACAACTGTTTCTAAAAACTGGAACTAAAAAAAAGGCTTTGGGGTGGGGGCCAGGAAGGGGATGAGGTGGGGGTGGGGCAGTGGTAAGAATTTTTAGCCAGGAGGATGGAGGGAAAAGTTGGATCAGGTTCCTAAAATTAATGTGAGTTTTGGGGGAGGACAGAAGGAGAAAATAATGTTTTTAGGATTATCACTTTAAAGGATAATTGCTTCTGTTTTCAGAAGGCTTGAGAGAGCCAGGAGATCTAGACAGGCTATAAGAACTAGATTTGGAAGAGGGTATTTTAAAGAATTTAAACCTATTTACTAAGCCAGATGTCAAGACAGAGAGGGTAGTAGCAGTGGTATTGGTGCTATTTTTCTATTTTAAAGGCCAAAGAAACATAGCTAGAGTCAGAGAACAAGGCAATGACACAGTGATTCAGAAAATTCATTCTAGTTAAGAAAGAGGGATATAAGGAAAAAGGAAGAGTTTGAATGAATGTGTTCTCTCTCTCCTTACTTCAAAGAGATCCTGATTCTTCCAGCAGGCAGATACTTCACTGATGACAGTAAAGCAGAATAGTCCAGCAGTTTTGGGCTGAAATTGTCTCTGGGTCTAGTGTGGAACCAACAGGAATCAAATTTTAGTAAGATTGATTAGTTGGCCAAAATCCTTGGAGTGCTTGAGTCACCCCTAAGAATAGACTTTCCACTCCTGGGAAACCTGCTTTGGTCAGAAAATCAGAAAGAAAACATTATAAAATCACAGGGCTTCATTTCTGGATCTCTTGATATGAACTACACATTTCATCCCAGAAAAGACAGATGACAGGGCACTAGAGATTATTCCAATGTCCTAAGCATGCCCTCAAAAATTACCAATTATGGCAGTGATGGACAAGGCATACATTAAAGGGTAGGTTGGTAAAGTTGCTAAGTCTCTGTCCTATTTCTAAGTTTCTTCTTCATCACTTGATTAATGAAAGGAAAGGTGTTTCTTTGCAACAAAACCACAAAGTCATAAGTCATCTACAGAACTTGATTTCACTATGAGCAGGCTTCCCGCCCTGCCCCCCCCATCCACCCAATTCACCCCCAATGCTGATTCACATCCGGTGACAAATCTTGGTGTTTTTGTTCCTTACAAAGGACTTTGGTTGTGGAAGGTGACAGAAGGTGATATTTTGTTTTTTGTTTTGTTTTGTTTTGCAAGTTACAGCCCGTTGATTTGCCCTGTTCATATTACTGCCTAGTGTGAAAAACCTTACTTCTACATTATTTATCAAAATAGAAATTAATTCACCCAACATGCCCCCAGAGTACCCATACTCAGAGAGCAGGGGTTCATATCCCTTTCTCACACATAGGTCCCACAGTTAATTAGTTGATAAGAAGGACCATTTCCCTTTGGATAGTTATCTCATAAGAGCTAAACACTAGTTATTGGATAATGGACAAACTCTCCTGTGGCATCGTGAAGATTCTATTACTACAGTCCTTTTATTAGATACACTGCAGTGCATATAGACAAAATATCTTTTTTTTCCATGCTTAGAAAATTGTAAAAAGATTTCAGATAAAAAAAGTGTATTTTCTTTTTCTTTTTTTAAAATTGGGATTGTTCCGGGTTTTTTTCCCTTCCTCAAGGCATTTCTCCTGGAAAATGTCACACGCTTTCTCAGGAAGGTATTTTGCATTTGAAGTTCAATGAGTTTAAAGAGGAAACGTTAGCAATAGTAGAAGGCTAGAAAGTTTGTGTTTTAATGTAAGGGTCGCTAGCAATGCCATTTTTTTTTAAAGCCCGGTTTTGATGCAGCCTGGAGGGAGGGAAAGGTGAAGTTTGCTGTTCGCAAAAGAGAAGGCATTCGTTTTCTGGGCAGTTCAGGATAGGGACGCCAAGGGTTCAGCAGCTGCCTCATAAAGTGGGACTGGGCTTATATTTCTCAAACCCGGGTGTGGTCTCCGTGAAGCCTCGCCTAGCTCGCAGAGCTGCTTTCTCTGGGCTCGAATAGAGCCTGCTGTGGAAACAGACGCCAGGAGACCCTTCATCCAGCACCGGGAGCGCATGGCTCAGCAAGAAGGCTTTGAGTCTCTCCAATCTGGAAGTCGAGAGTTCTGGGCGAGGTCGACTTTTTCCGCTGACTAGGACTCAAACGTTTGAAATGGTGAAGCAGGGAGGGGCAGTGGGATTGGGGGAACAGAGGAAAGTCATTATTAACGAGGCTTGAATCTGGGCTCTTTGTAACTCTGTACCGACTCCGAGAAGCACTGTGGAGCTAGGGGCACCAATGCCGACTCACTTGACACACTTTTCTGCGCTCTCTCCACTATCCTACAGGACATCGGGCTGCCCAGACGCAGAAGGAAATGAGCGTACCCGACCGCCACTGAGTATCTCAGAGGCCTCTGAAAGGTGCCAGCACAAATTCTCTTTCTCTCTCTCTCTCTCTCTCTCTCTCTCTCTCTCTCTCTCTCTCTCTCTCTCTCTCTCTCTCTCTCTCTCTCTCTCTCTCTCTTTCTCTCTCTCTCTCTCTCTCTCTCTCTCTCTCTCTCTCTCTCTCTCTCTCCTTTCCTCTTTTTTCTCCTTACCCCACCATCTACTCTCCTCTCTATTTCTTCTTTGTGGTTTGCAATTAATTAGTTTTTTGTTTGAAAAAAAAAAAACTAGCTGCTGCAAAGTAAAAGGATGTTGTTTTTTTTTTAAATCATATTCCAATATCTAGTTCTATTTTTATAAACTTCATTGTTTCTTTTTTGCAACTCCGGAGAATCATGACACTGGGCCTTGGTCACAGGAGCTCAGAAGTGTGCCCCTTTTCCTGGACTAAGGGTGTTTCCACTTCCCAACTCCCGAGGCAACCCTGGTGAGAATGCAAATAAACGAATCCAACCAAAACTCGGGTATTTACATGTGCATATACACAAACAACCTTTCCAACACACACACACTTCTAGTCTTCTCCATGTCACGCGCCTTCGGGGGTAACGAGAAAAATCGAGGAAGGTGACTAGGGATTTGATTTTCAGGTTTCTTTACCTAACAGTTTTTCATCAATCCTTTATATCTAGATGCCTTTCTTGTCGCCTCCCACCCAAAGCTCACGAATTGCCCCGGCTTCGGCGATGTTTACTTTGTATTTGAAAACGCACTGTTCTTAGGACTCCAAACCTTGAGAGTCCTGGGAACGGAGTGGGGGAGGGGAGTGCAAAGATGTGGGCGCACAGATCTGGTGGCGCAATTGTCCTGGTCCAGAATTGAAGGGTTTTAGGGGAATGCAGCTGAAGAACTCTGGGGCGTCCGCCCGAGTTCCAGAGACCTTGCTAGTTTAGGCACAGGAGGCCTTCTCTTAGTCACAACATGGGAAGCTATATCAGGCCCCCACAGCCTTCTAAAACAAGACTGAGGCTCCGTTTCAGGTCACTTCGCTGGAGATGGCAATGTGAAAAAGAGACAAGACTTAAGGCCTTGATCTGAGAGTCCCTCCCAGGGAAGTAAATCAGAAAATGGGGAGGGGGAGAAAAGGGGGAGGATCTCTGAGGTACTTGGCCAGATCGTGGGGCTGGGAGAGGGGAGGGAAAGAGAGATGCTGGCCCTAAACTTTCTCCTCGCGGCTTCCTTTGACAATTGCAGCTGCGGCCTCCTGACTGTTTTCCCTGCTCCAGCTGTCTCTGTATGCGCCCAT